>NC_134491.1:4330325-4452825 GCF_040206685.1 Ascaphus truei
AAAAGATTAGAGGTAATACTGGACATGTATGTGTATACCGGTATTACCTCTCTGGACATAGTGACCTGCCCGGCTTGGAGGGGCAGCAGGATTTCCCTGAGCAGGGAGAGAGCAGGGCTGTTGCTGTGGGGGCTGGGCAGCTTCCTTCATCCTGATTGGCTGCTTTTGGGTAATGCAGCCAATCAGGAGGAGGTGTCAGGAGCCTGGGGGTGGGGCCAAGCAGAGGAGGAAACAGCATGGAGCGGAGAGAGATATGTGTGTGTCTATCACCATTGTGTCCATTATTTTTGGAGAAGCCGTCTGGCACCCCCAAATTTTAGAATGGGATGTGCGGTGATCTAGAGCGTAGGAGAAAGACTGGTCTTCTTGGTAGCACAGTACATTCCCAAACATCACATGGGTCTCATACTGAACACCGTGTTTTGACACCATTAGGAGTATTTACTTTTCTTTCTGCGACCTGAAAGGGACATGCAAATTCACCTCTATTTAACCTCAAATATGTGCCACTGAAAAGACCAGCAGATGTTTCTTAACATTGTAAACTGGTAATCTAAGGGATGATAAACTGCAGTCATCCTGTTATGTACAAGTGCAGCCTCTTTTATTAACACAAGTGGTAGGAGTCATCTAAACACAATACCACAGGCTGCAAAGCCCAGCTCTGTTTGTTCTAGCACGGCAGTCTGCTCAATGGATGATGATAATTAAGTACCAAATATACCATATTGTGTGGCTGCATAATCAAATCAAGAGAGGATAATATTCTTCTGTATTAAGCTATTAATGTAATTGGTCATGAAGCATAAAATATGTTATGTAATTAAATAGGCTAGAAATTATATGGGCTATATTAAGAATTATCCAAGCTGAGAAAATGTTTTCTCTGTGGCCGTTATAGGGAACATTGCTTCCCCGTTTCCTGACTGCATTTCTAAAAAGACGGAAGAAATAGGAAAATTGGCTTCATCAGTGGAATGTCACGGGCAGACCCATGAGATCTGCGATGAAATGTTGGCCTCTATTTACATATACAGAATGATTTAATCAAGGTACGTCTTCCTATATTCGGCCTCATTAAACAAAGAAGTTTCAATGTTATATGCAATTCTGTCTGCTCCGGCGCCTTCAGCCAAGGGTATAGCTCGCTGGCAGCCGCAAAATCTTATTTTTGTTCATACGTCAAAAACACTTGAAGCTTTAAAGTCTAATGGGTTTCTTAATCCAAGTGCAGTCATTCAACCCTCAGTAAAAAAATCCATTGCTTCATATTCACTTGCTCCTAAATGTCTTTCCCTTTAAATGTATTGACTGTCTCTCCTGCCTGTCGGAAATGCAGTAGAAGAGTGTAAAAAAAAATAATAATAAAATAATCAAAACACAGAGTCTCCCCAGTGAAGAATCGTGGGTGTCCTTTCTGTCATAGACCGAATGTAGCTGCTTAATCTTTGCATATAGGATCATTTGAGAATCCATCCACGCCGACAGATTTGACTAACCCTAACATCTCCCCGTTTTAATCTGAAACCTTCAGCACAGACACATAAAGAGGACACAGTGACAAAGACAAGAGAATCCCTTGTGTTCATAGGTCTATAAAACAAAGCCCTATCCCAAAAAGCTGATAATCTAATTCTGGTAGGGCGAGGCTCAGAGATATGCATGTGGACAATTACCAGTGTCACAGATGTTATTAAAGTGCTCCGATTCTCTATCTTTTTGCCTTGCGTTTTCTGTGTATCTAATGAATTTGTGATACTGTTTTTGTTGTTTCTTTTCTTCCAGAGACGTTAGCCATTTTAGTGTCACTGAGACAAGTTATAGGCCAAGGCCACACACAGCAGTGTGTGAGATGTCTTTAGTTTGACAAGACTTGAAACTCGGTGCAGGGGAAAGTGGGAAACAGCCCGTGGGGTCAGAGCCTGGAGATACTTACTTCCCCTTGCTTGTGATTGCTCTGCAAGACGAAGGTTACATATAGTGCCACTGCCCATCCATGCCCATGTTCATGCCCATTCCACTCATAGGTCCTAGAAGGGAGATAAAACCCAGTGAGCGAGACTGAATAACTCAGCACCGAATCACAGTGGCTGGCAGCAGGGGGGAGCCCCGGAAAACACACTATTCGGATGTAAATTCAACAAGTGCCTTATTGCTTTTTATACAATGGACAAGCAAGGAAACGCTTATCTTACATGTTCACCGAGTGATCTGGGGGCCACCAGTTATAATTACGTTGTACAGCTGAGTGGCTCATATAGGCTCACAGCAAGAACTCAGATTAGCTCATTTCCATTATGATTGACAAATACATTTTAGGGGCAGTCATGCAGGCACCAATGGGGCTGAATCTGCTCAGCAAGGCCACTTCCCAAGGTGAGAGGGGAATTATATCATCATTACAGCTGTGAGCTGAGACACTGGTAGAGAGTGGATGACGAGTATTTGTGGTCAAGTCAGGATTGAAGCCACATCCAAACTTTAACCGGTAAATCACGGCTCCTACCATGGAAGCTCTGAAATGCAAAACAATGGTGCGGTCACCACTTACCTGCAGGCCGGATCCCCATGTGTTGCTGACCATCCAACACAAAGCTTCCCATTGGCTGACCTTCCGGACTATACGCTGCTCCTTGGCTCACTGAAGGATCAAGAAGAAAACCTGATTGTGGTCAAACGTGGACACAGAGAAGGAGAAAAGAAGAGAAGACACACCGGAAAATCAGCAAAGGTTCCAGTGTCAGGACTGAAACACACACTCCAAACCCAAGCGGTACAGAAACCCGCGGAGCAGGGGTTAACCAGGGAAGTTCTGTCTGAGCCGGAGGGAGAGCTGCCATATTAGCCTCTTCATGTAAAACGGAGGGGATTTTTGATAATCTCTGACCAATAGATTAATACCTGCATTTTATAAATGCAGCCATGTCAATATCTGTATCTATTGTCTTCAAAGCACAACACATCTTGTGTTCTTCTAGTGTTCATTCAAACTTTACTCCAGTAACACATTCACGGGCAGAGGGGTGTGCAACAGATTGCTACCCCCTCTGGAAGTGAAAGGGTTAACACACCAGTGGAGGTGAGAAAGGCAAGAAGGATATAAGCCTTGGGACAGACTGCTGGGGACGCCAGATCTACAATAGCTCTTTTGAACATGTTGAAACTACTTTTTGAGAAATGAATTCCAAAGTTAAATCAGGTGAGTGACCACGTTTCTCCCTGGCGGGGGCCACTGTAACAATGTAAAATAACAGAGACAGCTATTTTATTGGTGGGTGGGTACAGTTAAAAAGTTTGTAACTTAAAAAATAAAATAAATACGATAATATTCATTAGTGCCCAAGTCATTAAATGGGGTTGGTGGGATTTCTAATGGGGAAATTGCTTCCAAAAGAACTCCCCCAACCCTCCCCCCTCCCGCCCCACACACATTCCCACGTGTTATAATGTGAGCTTGGGCAGCTCTGTGTGAATAGGGCAGTTAATGAATGCACACAATGAGCGCACATGAGAATGGCTTCCTTACACGGCAATGGGCCGTTGGATTGCACTGCTGATTGGATCAGGCAGAAGCACCATGCAATTTAACCCTTCCCCTGGTGCAAGCACCTGCTCCAGCAGCAGAAGGGTTAAACTGCCTAGTTGTGGCCCCAGTACTTTGCACCAATTAGCATTTTGTGGGGGAGGAGGCAATTGTACTGAGGGCATGCTGGAAATCTCCAATTAGCACCAATTAGCCGCTCCCTATGGTGGGATGTTGGGAGGCGGTGGGACTGCCCCCTCTCTCTGTTTGTCCTCACTGGCTCCCAGAACCTCTTGTTGAGGCATTTTATTTACTGCCCATTGAACCCTTCGAAGTTTCTTAAACCCTCGGATGCTGAAAACTTCTGACAGAGATTGCCCCAGAAGATTAACCCATTCACCGTCATAGTGTTCTGGGGACAGATGAGAGCGGGAGCTCACCTGCTCGATTGGACTGGTCAATCATAGGCTGCACTATCCGTCTTCTGGCATTAATGAACCTGCAATACAGGAGACAGATCACTTGTTATTCAGCACATAATACAACGCACGGGAATACCATAAGGGTCTCAGTAAGAAATGAATCAAGCTTTTGTTAATCGAGATGCCCTCTATGTCCTGTGTTACCCCCTCCCAAATGAACTGCGTTTGCAAATAAATCCGAGAATCTTTCAGACACGATAACACATTTCAAATGGCTTATGCTATGTCTAATCTCCACCAGTCCTGTTATATTAGAGGTGCAATCAAGGGGGGATTTAGAGCTGAAGCATCGATATCCTCCTCCTGCTCTGTTGGTTGTTGATATATTTGCATTTTATAGATATATTGCTTTCCAATGCTACTTTGGCTTTGAAGAGGTTAACATCAGGAAATTAACAAAGGAACCAGGAACATGTCCTCATAGAACTCTCCATTTTCTCCTCTGTGGAACACTTGGTGTCACTGGGGAATAAGGGTGACCTTGTATGTAATGTTGCTGTGTACGGGGAAATGTTACATCCATGTTTGTTATGACATTACAGAGATGAGGTCATTAGAATAACTCCTAGAATGACATCACAGGAAGTAAATCCGACCTCCAGAGCACAAACCCTGTACTGTTTATGGGATAACAAGCTAGTGACAGGAAACATTGACCATCATACAGCAACGTACCCAAGCTGCAGACAATGTATGGTACCCATTGGCACTATGGAGGTTACCTTACAGAACACTGGGGGTGTTATGATCATCAGATGTAATTATTGGGCCCATCTTAATTTTAGAAAGCTTAGGTGACTAGAACTCTGTAGTCATGCTGTGAATTGTTTTATAGTGCAGCAAATAGTGTAACCGCTTCACTGGAGATATTACACCTTTAGTTCATATGTACATGTTTTAAGAGAGGTATGTTCCCAGATCCCAAGAAACTTTTATTTTGTTTCCAGTGTGCAGTCTTTGTCCCTCTGATCTCTCAGCACCCTCTCCCCTCCCAGCTGGCCCTAAATGAGGTCCAGGCTTTGTGCTTTCATGTGGGATTCCTGGGTCAGCAGAGACATCCATTAAACTGTCTCAAGTTTTATCATCAACCTAACAGAGGCTATAGGACCAACTCCGGGAGTGAGCGTTCCCCTTTCTAAATCCTATATCCAATTCCCGCTGACCCAGCATTTAAAACCAGGGGTCATTCAGAGGTCAGTGCAAAATGGGGATGACCTCTAGAGTCAAATGAAAGCCCCCTGTCTTTATAACCTCGGCACCAGTTGCTGTCTCTTAACACAAAATAAAGGACAGAGAGAGCAGTGCCAGGGAACTGTTAGTATGACTTGAGCAAGCAGCAGACTCCTGTTTGACATTATAGGGTGAGTGGGCATTCTGTACACGTGCCCGGATTATTTTGGAATGTGTTGTCACCGGCGGAACAGAAAGTGCACTAGAATGGCAGAGATGACCATGCACACGCTATGTCACAGTAACACTCAGCCACAGAGATGAGTGACCCACCGATCTATATGTACATGTTCGTTTCATAGTTTGTCATGCTTAATCCGCAGAAATAAAAGTCCCCGCGCAGGATACGAAACGTGCACATATTAATTCGTTAGGAGCACACACAGTCATTCTTAGGGTGTAATGATTAGAGCACTGACAGAAATATCGAAGTGCCCCCCAAAGTATATTTAGCATTAATATTTCTCTAAAATAAAAGTATGAGGCCAGAAATGCCCACCTATAATCTTGCGTTAGCGAGTTCCTCATATAAAGTGCTTCTTATGTAAAGGGAATGTCTTTTATAAAGACAAAGTAGCCAGATCAGTGAGTTTATAATGTAAGTGGTTGTGATCGAGAGAAAGGGAATTATCATGGAGGCCGCCATTTTATATGTGACCCGCAGGCAACAACCCGAGTGAATGAGATTTTCAGAGATGATTCAGGGCCTACTTCAAAATGCAGACACGAAGCCACACAGCGAGGATATAGAACTGGTTAATAATGGTTTTACTTGGGAGTAAGTCAATGTACCGTAGAAAGTACCTGCTGTCCAATCAACTTTAGAAGCTCTGCAGGTCAGAATTAGGGCGACCCGAGGCTCCAAGAAGCGAAAACAAAGGAGCCCAATAAGGACAGAATGACAGATTTATCAGCTGTTAGGCAGCAAAGGGTTAAAGGTGCCCAGGGCATAGACCTAGAGCCAGGGTTATGGCAGGCACCATTTCTGTTTACCAGAGGGGTGGGGTGGGGGGTGGAGGGGGGGGGGGGAGAAGGGCGTGTATCTTTTGTACAGACATATGTTTGGCATTAGGCTCAGAGGGAACTTTCCTCCACCCCTCCCTAAAAGCAGGTAGTAATGGGTCCCTTATTTGACAAGGACATGCAGAGCCATAAGTCACTGGGCCGTTAAGGCTGGATTTAATTTAGATGGTAATCCCAGAATGAGTGCCTGCAATTTTTCATGTTACCTTAACTGGTAATTGTTGCCATTAATCCTCTGTGTTTCGAGTTAAACAAATACAAGGTACTAGTATAAAACAGACCCCCTTAGACCCTGCCCCACACCTCATAGGGATTAAAAATATTGACAGCTCCTGTTGGGGTGCGGGGCACACACTGGCAAAGCTACGGTAACTGTATCTATGTATTACCATGACACATCCCCAGGTAATGTCTCAGCAGTCCTACTCACTACTCACAAATATACCTGGGAAATACTCAGCATGGCTTAGGAGGAATAGTGATGTAAAATACCATTTATGGTGAAAAGTTACAAAGTTAGGGAGAAGATGCATTAAAGTGAAAGAACTCACCCAGGAAACACACTGTACACTGTTTGTTAACAGTTTTTTGATACGTGCGAGTTTCAGAAGAGTTACAAACCACAAGAGACGGTGACTTTTTATTCCAAAATGTAGAATTATGGGATCATTTCATAATGAGACAAGCACCCGGGAGGACAAAAGAGCAACAACGAGGCAGAAATATAAGTATTTTGGAACATGTAAGATGGAGAGAGCTGGAGTCATTAGCAGGAAGTATCATGGACACAGCACCAAAGCCCTGATAGACCACAGTCATTTTTTGGCCTGACTAATTGGAGTCCTTAGCTAA
Organism: Ascaphus truei; assembly: GCF_040206685.1. Classification (NCBI taxonomy): domain Eukaryota; kingdom Metazoa; phylum Chordata; class Amphibia; order Anura; family Ascaphidae; genus Ascaphus; species Ascaphus truei. Next base: position 4,337,436 of record NC_134491.1, read on the forward strand.
CGACAAGGATACTGCTAGTATTCACACACTCACTGCTAGATACGCACACTTTAAAACTTCTCAAATTCTGGGAACAAAGCAACACACAGCACAGAAGAGGTTAATAATTGGTCCAGCACCCTCCGAAATGCTGCAAGCTTCCCTTTATCCTCCAACAAAGCCCCTCTGAGGCCTGCAAACCATTAGCGATCCCAACCCCCAACACACCTCAAACTCAGGACTCCAGGCTGTCTTCAAACAAGTCATTAAAGTGAGGGTTGAAGGTTCAAACACGGGTCATTTCTTTGGATACTACACAGAAATGTTTGGTAAACTGCGAGCCCTCCACTGATTCCTAATGGAATGGAGAGTTCCACCATGGGAGAATGAATAGGCTGGAGCCAGCACACACAGCATCCGGTAGCATCCCTCCTGTTCCCGTGGTGCAGAGCCTACACTCACCTGTATATGTCCTGAGTTTTGTTGGCAAGCAATCTCTAAATCTACAGCAAACCAATAAAGCGTTATTATTTGTATTTCTCTTGGTTTTGGTGCCTCTTGCCCATATTTGTAGAGTGGTCCCTATGAAGCAGAATCTCTATTTGTTTTCCACTTTTTACCAATCCGCAGCAGGGAATTTTGCCGTTTATGACGGTTCTGGAGAGATTTGGGAATTTTATTGTTCCTTGTTGTCGAGCTAATCATTAATGGCAACATCCTATTGTATACTTACCTGTGTGTGTTACATGGAGCCGAGACAGTAACATGCACCGCAGGGGGCTGGTTACCAATACCTAAGCGTTATGTTAACAGGTTTATCAGAAGGCGACCAAACTGCTGAGTGTGTAGGAGTTGGACACACTGCACCTGGAATATGGCATCTGATGGGTATAAATTAGCCACCTGAATATATATGGTGATGGATGCCCATACGCAGGTGGCACCAGAGGCAGGTGGTCCTCGTCTGCATTTGCTGCACCTAGGGGGTTTTGCATAAGATCTCGGCCTGCTGAGAGGGAGAGATAGCAAGGCTTGGGTGTCTTCTGTGTGCCGGGCGGCGACATGGGACACTTTGCATATCAGTCTGATTTGCATACAACTGGTCCTCTTGCACAGACTGTGACCCGGGGAGAGGGTCGGCCACTGACTGTGGGGCACGAAAGGGGTTAATATGGCAGCGACTACGACATTCTTTTTTTAAACATTTATAAATATTTTTCTCCTGTAATATTGCATTAGTTGTGCTTATGTAACAGTAACACACACTCCTTGGGAACCAGGAGTGAGTTGGGGTTTGCAATGAATAAATTGTTTTAAAGAAGTTACAGTAAAATAAAAGCACCCAGCCATTTAACACCTTATTTTACATTTGTACAGTAGTACATGAAACGACACCCTGCTTTTGTCAGGGAGCTCACACAATACATGAGGTAGCAATGCTGTCCTTAGGTTGCACATCAGTGCAAAACTCGCAATGCAGGACAAAATATTGTACATTCATATTTCTCCAAAACAGAAATAATTTTGGAGCATGTACGTTAGCGGGAGAAATCTGTGACGTGTTCTGTATGGGAGACTGCTCCTTTAAACAGGCACAGAGAAAGAAAGAGAGTGCCCCTGGAAATGGAGCAATTACAGAGTGCAAGCTTTGAAGAGATAAAGGTGAGTTAGCAGGTCCTGAGCCTTTCTAGCCCTGCTTAGCTCTGAGGAAGATATCTTCTAGGTCTCTGGGCCAGATGTTAACTGTCTATCAAGCAGCCGAAGTGGACAAGTAGGCTGGAAGGGAGCATGTCAGAGCTTTGATCTGGGATGGAGGAACGGCTGATTTATGGAGTGGAACTCTGTTCATCCGTTCTGTTTTACTTTCTGTCCTTAGGCAGAACCACATATCGCAGAGAGGAGGGAAGAGAGAGGTAGGGAAAAAATGCACCGTTCTTTACAACATCAACAAGCTCTGACAACTGAAACAGGGTTTTCTTGGCCTTAACCAAGCTTGCAGGCATCTCCTTTGATGCTCCTGTTCTCCCCCTTGCGAGCGCTCTCTCTCTCTCTCTGTTCAATGTACTAGTTGCTGTTTAATTCAGCTCCAGTAAAAGGAATGGACTGTGGCCAGGATGCCTGAGGCATAAACACACCTGTGTGTGCAGGATGGCAGCGGCAGAGCGCACACCTGCTACGGAGCATATTGCTCCGCTATCTTTACCGAGAGAGTTTGTTTTTAAAGACCACCTCCTTGCCAGTCACAGTAACAGGACGTATTGAAGGTTGGCCTTGTAATGTACTTACCGCCATACACTTTTAGTGTGTTTTATAACTTTAGGTTGGGTGAAAGATTGCTCAACCCCTTCACTGCCAGCGAGGCAAAGCAACATGTTGCATGCCCCTCTGGCAGTGAAGGGGTTGAAATGTTTATTCCCAGAAGTTTAACTCCAAACAGCAGATACCAAAGCAGTGATCTAGAAAACCACAATATCAACTGTAATGATGACTGGTAATAAGAAGTAATTACTTAGCAAGCCGTGATAGTAAGAGCGGTGATAATGGTCAGTAACACCAAGTTCCAAGCAGTAATACCTGAGATTAATTGCTGAGCAAGTTCCTGGAGTTCAGTGTAACATTTGTAACAAGATAAAATAAAAAGTAATAGACACAACGTGCATCAAACAGGATTAATACCAAATTCCCACAAGCGCCTGGTCATTCTTAATGCTTTGTAATGCAAATTCTTCAGTATTGGAAGATACTCCATATCCTAAACCATTACAAATCCCCGCTGAGACCTTAACTTCCACAAAACCAAAATATCCCAAAATTGAACCCTTAGAGCAGCAAAGGGGGGGTGCGAGATTGTCTGAGAGGGGTGCGGGGTTTACAGAGGCCCAGTGCGCTTCCCGAAGGCACTTAAATTAAGTGCCGGGGAGTGGCGAAGGCCTCTGTAAACTGCACTTACCTTGGCTCCGGAGACGCGTCACCATGGCAACGCGGCGTCGAATTATGCCGCGAGGTAATGTGACATCACGTTGCTATGGCAACGTGACATCATGATGCCAGAGTTGAGGTAAGAGGGAGGGCGCATGGAGAGAGGGGTACAGCTGGCAGGGGGGCGCAGGGAAAAAAGATTGCGCTCCCCTGCCTTAGGGCAACTTTTGGCGCTGAGCCCCCCTGCCAGCTCCCACCTGCTCTCGCGCCCCCTTACCTTATTCGGCGACGTCATATGACGCAGCGGGGTCACATGACCCCGTTGTCATGGAGACGCGCGTGTGACATGACTCCGCGGCATAATTTGATGCTGCGTTGCCATGGCGACGCATCCCAGCACCCTTCAGAATCCCGGTAAGTAGCGGTTGCAGAGGCCTCACGCGATCCCCCAGTATTTAATTTAAATGCCATGGGGAAGAGCGCGGGACCTCTGCAACTGCCCGCACCCCCCAAAACAATCCCCACTTTGCGCACCGCTGCCTTAGAGGATGACTTATTTACAGTTAGCATTCCTGAAACGGAACATGCTGCTGCACAATGTGCAACAGAGCATCTCTCCGTGCCGCCCAGCGTCTCAAGCTGTGGTTTTGAACCTGTGTCCCCGTGGAGCTGGGAGATTCCCCAGGGGGCGAGCTGAGAAAATATGTATAATCTGCAACCCTGCTTTTCGCCATTATCACCCAGCATACAGTGCTTCCACTGCAGCAAGGGATTCTGGGAAATCACATGCAAATGAGCACACAGTGCCACCTTTTGTCTCAAGTCCATTATTACATGTAACCCTTAAGCGATTGTTCATTGTTTTAAACATAGCCTGGGATTATATATATATATATATATCCTTAATAGTCAGTCATTTTTATTTTGTTGCCATAGTTTTGAACGGAATCATTTCTAAAATACTGCAATGTTATAACATCGATATATAGACTATAGAAAGCTGGTTTAAAATAAAACACTATCTCAAAGTAATAGAGCATCCCAAATAATGACAGCTGCTGACCCCTCGAGCCTCTACAAGGAATATCCCGAGCAGGACGCTAATGCTGGGTATTGCAGAGGGTCAGAGGGCAGCGGGGGCACAGGACCAGGCCAGGCAGAGCTCTGATACTTCCTGATAAAGTGGGGCTCTCTGTGCAGTGATCGCACAGCTGGAGTCAGAGGCGCTGCAAATCTAACTGCGCACAGTTAACCTTTTGACTGCCAGAGGAACCTGCAATGGTTTTATTTTGTGCAGGCCCCTCTGTTAACACAGGGGTTAAGAAGAACTTTACTCTGGCACCTTGTCCCTCTCTGGCCAGTAGAGGTTCTCCAACTCCAATGAGCACACAATAGGTAATGGGCAGTTAGGATTGAGCCGCCCTGACCGTCTCACTTCTCCATAAGACACAATAGAGGCTGTCCCCTAATGGAGCCTCTCACTGTCACCCCGTCATTTCCACAATTGCTTTGCCAATCTTGCACAGCAAACAGTCATTGTCCCCGGGAGCCGCGCTGTGTGTGCTGCTCAGTAATGATAGAGGGCTGCTTCTCCCGGCCCGGAGTCAATAAGCCCCCTCTCAGGCAGACCTCCTGAGTGCTCCTCCACTGCTCACTGAAAGCTGCTCTCACCCCCCCCCCCACATACTATATTAACCCATTAAGTGCAGGAGGACATCCAGATAGACCTCTTTCTATAAAAGGCTGTGGTTAAGAGCACTAATGGGTATGACTTACTTATTGCTCCTTTTCAACCATGACTGTGTCCCTACTCCTAATCACTGCCCCGTCTCCTCTCACATTGACCATCTCTTATTCCCCCTGTCACAATCACTGACCCCCTCCCTGTTAGCGACACAGGACACCCTATGCTGCTCGCCTCAGCGCCTTGCCTCAGAGCTGTGGCAGATAGTGTGCTGAGATAACACTAATAACCGCCCCCCTAACTCGCCCTGAATCCCTGAAACCACAACTGCTTGCTCTCTAAGTGGCTCCTGGCTAACGGGCACTGCGTCCCAGGGGGTCACCATTTAATCAAGTTGGTTGTATTTGGGGTGGGCAAGGGAGGGTCCAGCCACCTCCTCACACCAAGTGTGACGTCCAGTGGGGTGAGCGGTCAGGACAGTGGATGCAGAGTTAGACAAACCGCCCTATTAAGGGTGATGTAGCCTTACTAATCCAACTAATATACATTTCAAACGTAACCCCTCGATGACAAGTGCCCTTTGTCCGAGGTGTGTTCGAGAATTCGAGTTAGTGGCAAAGTAACCTGTTCAGCGCTGAATGAAATGAATACGGGTTAATTATCAAACTCAGGCATAGATGAGCATTAAAATACAAAGTAGAACTGTTTGGTGGCACGTGCCCATGCCAGCCTGAGGGCCAGATACACACTGCTTGGTGGCACGTGCCCATGCCAGCCTGAGGGCCAGATACACACTGCTTGGTGGCATTGGTGGCACGTGCCCATCCGGCCTGAGGGCCAGGTACACACTACTTGGTGGCATGTGCCCATCCCGGCCTGAGGGCCAGGTACACACTACTTGGTGGCACATGCCCATGCCAGCCTGAGGGCCAGGTACATCCTACTTGGTGGCATGTGCCCATCCCGGCCTGAGGACCAGGTGCACAATGCTTGGAGGCACATGCCCATGCCAGCCTGAGGGCCAGGTACATCCTACTTGGTGGCACGTGCCCATCCCGGCCTGAGGGCCAGTTACACATTGCTTGGCAGACCTGCCTTGTTTCCAAAACCTCAGCATACAGGAGGACATTTCCGCCATAAAAAACCCAGCTCCAGCTGAAGAGGCAACAATGTGCTCCAAGGAGTTAAGGGTCAGTGCAACAGTCAGCAGGAGGAAGCCCCTGGTGGTCAGTGCAACGGTCAGCAGGGGGAAGCCTCCTAGTGCTTTATACTGATGGTTAGGGACAGGTACACAGAGAGCTATAAATAATGGCGGAAGTGTTAAAGGGAATCGATCTCCGTCTGGAAGGCCAGAGAGAGTTCCTGGCTCAGGACCAGCCCGGAGGTCTTTGCCATGGTTTATATGCAAGGTCTTACCCTGTCAGACAGAGAGCGGTGTCAGCCTGTGCGCACCACTCTGCCAGAGACACTGTCACATCGCAGGCGACTCCCAGCACATCTACTGTGTGTAAGAGGCTCGGGGACAAAGTCACTGGGAGAATAAAGTGAGTGCACGATTCCAAAGGTGCAGGGATCAGTACCGAGGCAAAAAGTAACTTTTGTATTTTAGTAAATTAAAGGCAGATTGTAAAAAAAAATTAGTTTAAGGGTACTGCACATTTAACCCTTCCCTGCTCTGTGATATATTCCAGGTCTCTCTGGCGGTGAAGGGGTTAGATCTTTTAAGCTCAGAATGAAGCTGAGTAGTTCTGCGCTGTACATTAATTTGGATTTAATTTTTAGGGCCTCGTTTTAAATGCATGCCTTACAGAACAATTTCCCCACAAACACGGGACTCGCGGCTTCCTGTACACTTCGCCTTCCACATCACAAACACGGGACTCGCGGCTTCCTGTACACTTCGCCTCCCACCTCACAAACACGGGACCGGTGGCTTCCTGTACACTTCACCTTCCGCCTCACAAACACGGGACCGGTGGCTTCCTGTACACTTCGCCTTCCACCTCACAAACACGGGACCGGTGGCTTCCTGTACACTTCACCTTCCGCCTCACAAACACGGGACTCGCAGCTTCCTATACACTTCGCCTCCCATCTCACAAACACGGGACTCGCAGCTTCCTGTACACTTCGCCTTCCATCTCACAAACACGGGACCGGTGGCTTCCTGTACACTTCGCCTCCCATCTCACAAACACGGGACTCGCAGCTTCCTATACACTTCGCCTCCCACCTCACAAACACGGGACTCGCAGCTTCCTGTACACTTCGCCTTCCGCCTCACAAACACAGGACCGGTGGCTTCCTGTACACTTCACCTTCCGCCTCACAAACACGGCACTCATGGCTTCCTGTACACTTCACCTTCGGCCTCACAAACACGGCACTCATGGCTTCCTGTACACTTCGCCTTCCACATCACAAACACGGGACTCGCAGCTTCCTATACACTTCGCCTCCCACCTCACAAACACGGGACTCGCGGCTTCCTGTACACTTCGCCTTCCACCTCACAAACACAGGACCCGTGGCTTCCTGTACACTTCACCTTCCGCCTCACAAACACGGCACTCATGGCTTCCTGTACACTTCGCCTTCCACCTCACAAACACGGGACCCCCGGCTTCATGTACACTTCACCTTCGGCCTCACAAACACTGGACCTGCGGCTTCCAGTACATTTTGCCTTCCGCCTCACAAACACGGGACTCATGGCTTCCTGTACACTTCACCTTCCACTTCAAACTACATTTTCCCCCCTTTTTTTCACGCTCTCTCTCTATTTTTTTTTTATTACTGTGGCCTTTATCATTTTTTTACGCTCTGAGCCTGGGACACAAATCTCACCGCTATTGCCGTGTGTGACATCTCCGCTCGTTTGCCGCTGCTCATTAACAAACAATACTGCTGTGAAATTGGTTTAATGACAAAGTAATAAAATTGCTATTCTGCTCACAGAGAGCCTGAGGCACCCGAGCTTCCACAAGGCAGGCTCCTGATGCCAAGATGCATTAAGCTGCTTATTGGTAAAAACGGAATCATCTGGTTTTTTTACCTCCCTTCCCTGTATACATTCTGCCTTTCATCTCCCGATAAAAGATGTATTTTTGTGCTTCTGGGTGCCGGTGAAAGATATTGTTATGAAGCAAGACCATCCCACCAACCCCTCCCCCCCCCACTAAAGATTAACAAACACCAACGCAGTGTAATGACGCCTTCTAACCGAACACTTCAAGCCGTACAGGAAACGCTTGGATGCAACATTACTGGAGCCATCCAACTACTGCTACCATCATGCTACTGGTCCCTATATGGTACCCAAACCTCCTCCAAACACAAGTAGTAGAGAGAGAGGTCCTACCCTGGACAAAGATCTCACATAGAGATACTACTCAGCAACATTATACATGTCCATTTCCACCGGCATTTCTTTTATATTGGAGGGATTATAAAGGGATTATCAGCATGTTATGAGCTTCCACCAGAAATCAGACAGGCTCGCCCTCCCGATATATGACACCCACCCCGAAGGCTCACAATGATGCACCTCACAGTAAAAATACATCTTTTTAATTAATGTTAAAATTAGCAATCCCGGAACAGACAAAAATCCAGGCTGCCACAATCTTGTTAAATATACAGCTGCTTCTAAGTGGCTCTAAATTACCTTTACGTGGGAATAAAGTAACATTTGTTACATGTAATGCTGCATTAGTGTCACAACTCCTGAAGTTATTACGCTATCTAATATGTTGGAGGATAGTTGGGGACAGAGCAAGACAAACAGGCAGAGGTGGGGATGCTGCAAAATTATGGCACACTGCACTCATACATCTGTTACTGTCACCCACACACCTGTCACCCTGCTCTCATACTGTATACCTGTTACTGTCACCCTGCACTCATACTGTATACCTGTTACTGTCACCCTGCACTCATACTGTATACCTGTTACTGTCACCCTGCACTCATACTGTATACCTGTTACTGTCACCCTGCACTCATACTGTATACCTGTTACTGTCACCTTGCACTCATACTGTATACCTGTTGCTGTTAGCCTGCACTCATACTGTAAACCTGTCACCCTGCACTCATACACCTGTCACGGTCACCCTGCACTCATACACCTGTCACTGTCGCCCTGCACTCATACACCTATCACTGTCGCCCTGCACTCATACTGTATACCTATTGCTGTTAGCCTGCACTCATACTGTACACCTGTCACCCTGCACTCATACACCTGTCACTGTCGCCCTGCACTCATACTGTACACCTGTCACCCTGCACTCATACACCTGTCACTGTCGCCCTGCACTCATACACCTGTCACTGTCGCCCTGCACTCATACTGTATACCTATTGCTGTTAGCCTGCACTCATACTGTACACCTGTCACCCTGCACTCATACACCTGTCACGGTCGCCCTGCACTTACACTGGCGACACACTTTATTCGAGCTCGGCTAGTCCCACGAATTCGGGTATACCCAGGTGTTTTGAGGTTTGTGACTGTTTTCTGCCCGAGTGCATTGAGTTATTTTCCGGCAGGGATTGAAGCATTTTATTCCCGCTGGCTGCAATACTGCACAGTACATATATATATACTGCATTACAATTCATGAATTTATGCCATCTGGTAGACACGCGAAGCATTGCAGCCTATTAAATCCTAATCATTATCATTTAACAGATCAGCCGCCCATCAGCCAGGCATGAACCCAGGCTGGGAAGGCAAATGCAACGGGGCTTGTCAGAGGTGAGGAGCGGCGCATTCCAGGTATCTGCCAGGTACATACTGGGTATTTGCTCGAATAAAGTGTGTCGGTGCAGTATACACCTGTCACGGTCACCCTGCACTCATACACCTGTCACTGTCGCCCTGCACTTATACACCTGTCACTGTATAACTCTCTGTATACAGTAAGAAAGCCACAGGGAAGATCTGAACCAAACAGTTTACAATCTAATTTTGAGGGATAGGGAAATTAGATGTTTATGATTTTAGATCACACACTGCCTCCAAATTGGCATAATCCTGAAAAATTGTTTCTAATGTGAGTACAGCAAGTTACTATGCTCTGATTTTGCATCATTCCATCAGCTAATGATATAGTCAGTGGTTATATGGGGTAATAGGAGTTATCGTAAGTGGTTATATGGACCAATAGGAAGAATTATAGGGGCACTTATATAGAGCAATAGGAGGAGTTCTAGGGAGTGGTTATATGGAGCAATAGGAGATATAGGGAGTTGTTATATGGGACAATAGGAAGAGTTATAGGGAGTGTTTATATAGGAAGAGTTATAGGGAGTGTTTATATAGGGGCAATAGGAAGAGGTATAGGGAGAGGTTATATGGAGCAATAGGAGGAGCGTGTGTAGTTGATCAGCATGGGTTTTGCTATAAACTTTGGGATTTCAAGTATGTGGTTCTCGGATGAAAGTAAAAGAACAAAGTCAGGACACTGTTGGATAGCTAGCCTCTCCCCATAAGTCAGATCTTCCATTCCCTTTATTCATTTGGTGGCTCTTCTTTGTCCTTTTTCTAGTTCCATAATGTCATTTTTATGAAGTGATGCCCAAAACTGTACTCCATATTCAAGGTGTGGGCTTACTGATGCTTTATAGAGGGGCATAATTATGCTTACTCCGGCAATTCCCCGTTTGATACAAGATAAGATCTTGTTTGCCTTTGCAGGTACTGCATGACTTTGGGCACTATTGCTAAGCCTGCTGTCTACAAGCACTCCTAAATCCTTCTCCATCAAGGATTCTCCTAATTTTTCCCCATTTAATTTGTAAATTGCCTATTTATTCGTTTCCCAAATTCATAACCTTACATTTATCTGTGTTAAACCTCATCCGCCATTTACCTGCCCACGTTTCCAGTCTCTCCAAGTCCTTCTGGAGATAAATTACATCCTGCTCTGATTCTATTACCTTACACAATTTAGTATCATCAGCAAAGATGGAGACTTTGCTCTCTATGCCAACCTCAAAGTCATTAACGAACAAGTTAAAAAGCAGGGGTCCCAGTACCGATCCCTGAGGTACTCCACTCACAACTTTAGCCCAACCTTAAAAATTTCCATTTACGACAACCCTCTGTTGTCTGTCCGTCAACCAGTATTCAATCCAGGTGCAAAAATGTGTCCAATTTGCTTTATTTTGTACACTAACCTCGTGTGGAACTGTATCTAAAGCCTTTGCAAAATCTAAGTACAGGCAGTCCTCGGTTATCCGACACAATGCGTTAATCAAAATGGCGTTGTAAAGCGAAACACGTTTTCCCATAGGAACACTGTTTAAATGAAAGGTTCCGTTCCTGAAGGCATTTTTATCACTAAAATACACCAAATATTTTATGCAGACAATAAGATATTCAGCACACACGTAAATTATATAGTGTATATACTGTATTATATATATATAATATAACATAATAAATAATATATTATATAGTATAATATTATATAGTATAATCTTACGACGCTTTGCAACGTTGTTTATGTGAATGTGTATATATATATATACACACATACACAACGTTGCAAAGTGTCGTAAGAGGTTTGGATAAGCCATTTTAGCGTTGTAAAAATGAATATAGGTATGCATTGCATAGCCTTGGATAAGCCATTCGTTGTAAAACGAGGACTGCCTGTAGACCACATCAACTGCATTACCCTGGTCTAAATTCCTACTTACGTCCTCAAAGAAACTGAGGTTAGTTTGGCATGATCTATCCTTCATAAATCCATGCTGACTATTACTAATAGTTTTTTTTTCCATTAGGCATTCCTGAATATTATCCCGTACTAAACCTTCAAGTCGCTTCCCCACTATTGATATCAGGCTTACAGGTCTGTAATTTCCCGGTTGTGATCTAGTGCCCAGAAAATGTCACTGGAAATGAAAATACCACATCAGCCCTGGAGGTCCCCCTGGTCCCAATCCTGAAGAAAGGGGGGAGTGGAGGTATTGGGGGGGGGGGGAGGGATGTAAATTTTTGAGAATTTGTTCCATTGAGTGTTTTCATGAAGCAGTTCTAAGAAAATTCAACAAGTATCACTTCCGATGCACATTTCGCTAAGAAACAACCAAAAAAAAAGAGCTTGATTGTTTTGCATTAAAAAAAAACTAAATACAATGAAAAACTGTAAGAACATCTAGCGCGTGGAACTGCACCTTTAAGTAAACAATATGCAGGTGATTAGAGGGCGGGGAGGCTTTATCTGAGTGTGAGGGTGAACTCACCTTTAACCCTTTCACGCTTTCTTCCGGGCCCCTAATCACCTGTAATCTCTGTGTGATGATTACCTGCCAATCAGCTGAACAAAGTTTCCGTTTCTGGGACGGTCACCTTTAACCAGAGGAAACCTCCGTTTGCTTCCCAGCTAATGAGTCTGATAAGTTATCAGTGTGAGCTTCAAATCTCCTGCTTACCTTCCAAATAGGAAGGAGTGATAAAGACAAACAGACCTTTCCATTTACTGAGATACTTGTACCACACATATACCACAGTATATACACGCACACACGCATATGTACACAGCATTATATATATATATATATCCAAGCTTCAAATGAGCACACTGTGCTCATTTGCATGCCATTTCCCAGAATGCTCCCACTGAAGCAAGGGATTCTGGGAAATGACATGGAAATGAGCACACAATGTGTCACCTTTTGCCTGGAATATCCATACACATGGAGCCCATTTAAGCTGATGCACCGCCGTTCACACCGCTTTTAAGCATAGCATGGGACTAGCAAAGCAAATCAAACCACTCACAGACATGTTTCAACCTTGATGGGTATCATCAGAGTGAGGTTGCTTTATACTTTGTTTGCAATATTTCTAGGCTGGGTACGTTCATATATATATATATATATATATACACACACACACACACACACAGTCACACAAACACACGTCAGTGTATATACCCCAGTAGAACGGCAGGCTCGGCTACTTCCTGCCCTCCAAACCTCACAATGTGACATTTGTGTGCATCAGGTGCAGTAGTACAGTAAGTAGCTTGACAAACGCTGCACACGAGATCAGAACATTATACAAAAGGCTCTTCCCCTTTGCTCAATGTGCTACTCTCCCATAGAAGTACTTTATGGTCGGCTGCCATTAGCTGCACGTGTTTACAGATGTATTATTTATCATTCTTATTCCATGTAATATTTACACATTAGATGTGCAGGATTAGGGGGGGGGGGAGGAGATATACAGGACACTGATAATTCACCCCAATATATATCAGGTGAATGGGCCAGAAAATAACTTGTGTTACAGCACTGTTACATAAATATGAGCCACAGTGCACGTACAGACACACAATCACACAGTGCACGTACAGACACACAATCACACAGTGCACGTACAGACACACTGCACAAATAGATACACAGTAGACACACACACACTGCACGTAGACACACAGTGCACGTACAGACACACAGACGACACACAGACCACGTACAGACACACACAGATACAGTGCACGTATAGACACACAGACACACAGTGCATGTACAGACACACAGGCAGATACACAGTGCATGTACACACACAGACACAGTGCACGGTCAGACACACACAGACACACAGATACAGTGCATGTACAGACACACACGCAGATACACAGTGCATGTACAGACACACGCAGATACACAGTGCATGTACAGACACACGCAGATACACAGTGCATGCACACACATAGACACACAGTGCATGTACAGACACACAGGCAGATACACAGTGCATGTACACACACAGACACACAGTGCACGGTCAGACACAGATACAGTGCATGTACAGACACACACGCAGATACACAGTGCATGTACAGACACACGCAGATACACAGTGCATGCACACACATAGACACACAGTGCATGTACAGACACACATGCAGATACACAGTGCATGTACACACACAGACACACAGTGCACGGTCAGACACACACAGACACACAGATACAGTGCATGTACAGACACACATGCAGATACACAGTGCATGTACAGACACACGCAGATACACAGTGCATGTACAGACACACATGCAGATACACAGTGCATGTACAGACACACATGCAGATACACAGTGCATGTACAGACACACAGTGACGACATGGTGTTTGGAGCAGATAACAGCATGTGACATTCATGTCTTCACATATAAAAGTGTGTGTGTGTATGTATGCATGTATATGTATATATATATATATACACACATATACACACACATATACTGTACATATATATTCTCATGCTTTCCAAACCCTGTCGGTTCTGCTGGAAGAATAATGAATGAGAGTTCGCTGGCATTGCAGGGGTTACCATACGACCCCCTCATGCCTGAGAAAAAAAAGGGGGCTGCATTTTCTGGGGGGCTCATACAATTCTGGGATCACTGGAAATAAGACGTGAGGGACTAGTTCCCTGACCCAGAGCGCACAGCTGAGCTTCCTCTTGTATTGTGTATCAGCCTCTTGCTTCTCCCCTTTCTTCTCTAGGTTAGCAGTTTATTTCTGCATTTATCACGCTGACAGAAGCAAGGCAACTCAATTTTCTGCCTCTCTAGCTGGGCGCATCACTTTCTGTACTGCACTCAGCATGGAAACGGCTGCATCTAAGCTGTGGTTACTGGTTTAATTGAAATGCTATCCACACTATAGGGTGCATTAAACTCTGATAACAGCAGTTCCTGTGGCCAACTTAAGTAGCTTGGGAAAAGAGCAAAGAAAAAAGAATTGCCCGACAGATAAGGGAGACAAACCGGCTAATTCTCCGAGCGTGTCTCTCATTGTGATCCGCCAAAAATAAGGGGGAAAATGAATCAGAGGACCACGAAAATCAATTGACCCGCGGGTGTCTCATGGCGGGCTGAGGCTGCTAAAGCTGCCGGCTTTGTTGGTGTCTGCCTGCACGCCACAGATAGAGCACTTTGTAAATGAACCTGCTTTGATAAATATATTAAGGGAAGCTGTGAATAAAAGACGCAGGCTTCTCATTTGTAAACACAGAGCTGGCTACACGGAATTAGAATGATAAAATAGAGTCCCATGTAATTAAGTTTGTATTAGTCCTGAAATCCGTGCAAATACTCGCCCCGAATTTTGAAAGGGAACTGTCGTTTCAATTAATCTGAACATCACCTCGGAATGTACGGAACAAAATTAAGCCGGTGATAAAAACCCAGGCCTGTATTTTGATAAGTAAATCCAATATCATTTCTTAGCGGCTCTGATCGTTGTCTGGAAATCCTGCGGTTTCTCATCCTCCCCCCCTCCTACGTTCCTCTCATCCAGTCCTAGAGTCAGGGCTAATCCCCACAGAAAGGTGCCATTCTAGGGCTGGCTGTGAAATATCAAAGCAGGTTCTTCTGTTGTCAAGATGGGTCAAGAAATCACAGGGCACAGAGAGCGCTGGCATCTTTATCTGTGCATGTCTATCAGGCAGAGGGCTCACTCCTCCATCCAGCGCCCCTCAAACACTTTACAGATGCCCTTCCTGCTAAAGAACCCCAGTGAACTAAAAATGCTGTAGTATAAAGCTGTAATGAGCACGACTACCAGAGCTTGGAAGGGAAAAAAATTGAATACTAGTACTGCAAATACGCAGGCAGTAATGCAACAAATGCAAAGTTTGTAAACTTTAACAGTGAGTACGTTTTAAATTGTAATTGTTGAAGTGGAATAAACAAAGCCGGGGGAGGGGAGAAGGGGGAGGGGAGAGGGTTGAAGGGAGAGGGGAGAAGGATGAAGGGAAAGTGGAGAGGGGTGAAGGGAGAGGGGGAAAGGGTGGAGGGAGTGGGGAGAGGGGAGAAGGAGAGAGAGGGATAGGGGTGAAGGGGAGAACAGAGAAGGGTGAAAGGAGAGGGGAGAAGCGGTGAAGGGAGAGGGGAGAAGCGGTGAAGGGAGAGGGGAGAAGGATGAAGGGAAAGTGGAGAGGGGAGAAGGGGGAAAGGGTGAAGGGAGTGGGGAGAAGGAGAGAGAGGGATAGGGTTGAAGGGGAGAACAGAGAAGGGTGAAGGGAGAGGGGAGAAGCGGTGAAGGGAGAGGGGAGAAGCGGTGAAGGGAGAGGGGAGAAGGGAAAGGAGAGAAGCTTGAAGGGAGAGGGGATAAGGGTGAAGGGAGAAGGGGAGAGGGGATAAGGAAAGGGGAGAAGTGTGATGGGAAAAGAGGGAGAGGAGAGGGGAGAAGGGAGAGGGGGAGGGGTGACAGTTTTGACCAAGATTCAGGGGGACAATTTTGGAAATTCAAAAATGGAATAATTTCCCTGGGTATTCCTTGCAAGGAGCTTTGCATAGATATAGAACATGAGGGGGGGGGGGGGAGTTGTAGGTAATTATTGTGAATTATATATAGATTTATAATATTTCATTTAATATTAAGATTGACAAAATATTCCTTTTTTACTTCGAAATGATCTAACATACAGTGGTGTGAAAAAGAAAGTACACCCTCTTTGAATTCTATGGTA
Source organism: Ascaphus truei (assembly GCF_040206685.1). NCBI lineage: Eukaryota > Metazoa > Chordata > Amphibia > Anura > Ascaphidae > Ascaphus > Ascaphus truei. The sequence goes on from NC_134491.1 coordinate 4,353,521, forward strand.
TTACATATCAGGACATAATAACAATCAGCTGTTCCTTAGCAGGTCTGCAAATTAAGTAAATACAACCTCAGATGAACAACAACACATATTACACCGTGACATATTACACCGTGACATATTACACTGTGTCATGATTGTCAGGACTCGGGGCACACGCCGCCCTCAGCGCTGCCCTTCCCTACCTGTACCGCTGGCTGCTACCTCCTCCGTTCCTGCTGGGCACCTCGGCCCGCTCCTCCGGCCCCCCCGCAGCTCGCACACACGCCGCCGACGCCAGACTCACGCCCGCTCCGCTTACAGGGCGCATGCCGCACAATTTAATTTATGCACTGCATCAGCTGGGTAACTCCGCCCCCCGGCCATCTCCGCTCTCTGGCTCAGCTCCTCCCACCATTCTCCGGCAACAAACCAGGCCATTAAACCCTACCCTATCACAAAGGGCTCCTGGCGCGCCTCTGCTCCGCCTCTTCCTCCCATTGGTCCGTCTCACTTTATAACCCCGGTGATGCCTCCCCAGCCTCGCTCTGCATAGTTTGTCTGCCTTGTGCTGTTACTCACTGTGCCTAGGTCTCTCTCTGTTTCAGCTTCGTTACTGAATCGGCTTGTCTTCCTCCCCACTCTGGCTCTACGACCTCGGCTTCCACACGACCACCGCTTACCTCTTGGGCCCTTTGAACTCGGCACCTGGACCCCTACTTCCCGGAACTCTGTAATCCTCGACCTCTGGCTTCGGACCTTACTACGGCACCTTCTCTACACCCGGATCTGGCAAGTACTCTACCTACCCTGGTACTCCTGGCCTTGTCCATGCAACCAATCCACACTCCGGGGACGCTCTCACTACTGCGGGTGCGTGGTTACTCACTTTCCACCTCAGTATTGGGGGTTAGTCTGGTCTGCGGGCAGAACAGCGCGACAATGATTTCACAAAAATAAATCCAAAATGGAGAAGCCATGTGTGAAAAACTAAGTATACCTTATGATTCAATAACTTGTAGAACCACCTTTAGCAGCAATAACTTGAAGTAATCATTTTCTGTATGACTTTATCAGTCTCTCACATCGTTGTGGAGGAATTTTGGCCCACTCTTCTTTACAATGTTGCTTCAGTTCATTGAGGTTTGCGGGCATTTGTTTATGCACAGCACTCTTAAGGTCCAGCCACAGCATTTCAATCGGGTTGAGGTCTGGACTTTGACTGGGTCATTGCAACACCTTGATTCTTTTCTTTTTCAGCCATTCTGTTGTAGATTTGCTGGTGTGCTTGGGATCATTGTCCTGTTGCATGACCCAATTTCGGCCAAGCTTCAGCTGTCGGACAGATGGCCTCACATTTGACTCTAGAATACTTTGGTATACAGAGGAGTTCATGGTCGACTCAAGGACTGCAAGGTTCCCAGGTCCTGTGGCTGCAAAAAAAACCAAATCATCACCCCTCCACCACCGTGCTTGACAGTTGGTATGAGGTGTTTGTGCTGATATGCTGTGTTTGGTTTTCGCCAAACATGGCGCTGTGCATTATAGCCAAACATCTCCACTTTGGTCTCGTCTGTCCAAAGGACATTGTTCCAGAAGTCTTGTGGTTTGTTCAGATGCAACTTTGCAAACCTAAGCCGTGCTGCCATGTTCTTTTTAGAGAGAAGAGGCTTTTTCCTGCAACCCTTCCAAACAAACCATACTTGTTCAGTCTTTTTCTAATTGTACTGTCATGAACTTTAACATTTAACATGCTAACTGAGGCCTGTATAGTCTGAGATGTAACTCTTGGTTTTTTTGCAATTTCTCTGAGCATTGCACGGTCTGTCCTTGGGGTGAATTTGCTGGGACATCCACTCCTGGGAAGATTGGCAATTGTCTTGAATGTTTTCCACTTTTGAATAATCTTTCTCACTGTAGAATGATGGACTTTAAATTGTTTGGAAATGGCCTTATAACCCTTCCCAGATTGATGGGCAGCAACAATTGCTTTTCTAAGATCATTGCTGATGTCTTTCCTCCTTTGCATTGTGTTAACACACACCTGAATGCTCCAGACCAGCAAACTGCTAAAACTCCGGCTTTTATAGAGATGGTCACATTTACTGATGATCAATTAATCAAGGGCATTTGATTAGCAGCACTGGTCTGCTACTGAGCATCTTAATTCCTATGGAAGCAGTAAGGGTGTACTTAGTTTTTCACACATAGCGTCTCCATTTTGGCTTTATTTTTGTTAAATAAATCATGACAGTGTAATATGTCACGTGTTGTTGTTCATCTGAGGTTGTATTTACCTAATTTTAAGACCTGCTAAGGAACAGATGATTATTATTCCCCGATATGTAAAACCATAGAATTCAAAGAAGGTGTACTTTCTTTTTCACACCACTGTAGATCCACTCATTGGTAAGCAAAACCACCCATTCCTATTCACCTGTGCAGTGCCAGTTCTTCCAGCACTGATGGGGTTAAAGGAAGTGGCAGACATTTTATACACTCCCAATAAATAATAGGCGCAGTTACCTACACATGCTACGACCAAAATAAAAGCCTGGAATCTCTCTGTGGAACAGCAGTTGTCGGTACAGATTTTATCCCCCTCCTCTTCTAGGTACAACAGCTGCGGTTTCTATCTCTATAAATATCTTTTTAGATACAGTAGCAATATTTTTTTAAATCTGTTTTATAATAAATATATTGATAATCAGAACTAATGTGAGAGTATAATGCTCCTCCACACGATTATTAAGGTACTCGGAGATATGCTTGGAGAACCCCTGCTGCAGATCGCATAAATCAGCTTGTTAAAAGGCAACACCAAGGAAGCTTTTAATCAAATGTCACAGGCTGCACATTAAGCTTTTTTTCCATTAAACAACAAAGCCTCTGAAAACATTACTGGAGCTGTCCTCCACTGCCCACCTCTCTATACCAACTGCACATCTCTCTGTACCCACTGCACGTCTCTCTGTACCCACTGCTCACCTCTCTATACCCACTGCACGTCTCTCTATACTCACGGCACACCTCCCTGTACCCACTGCACATCTCTCTATACCCACTGCACATCTCTCTATACCCACTGCACGTCTCTCCGTACCCAATTTCCATCTCTCTATAGCAACTGCACACCTCTCTGTACCCACTGCACATCTCTATACCCACTGTACATCTCTCTGTACCCACTGCACGTCTCTCCGTACCCACTGCACGTCTCTCCGTACCCACTGCCCGTCTCTCTATACCCACTGCCCGTCTCTCTATACCCACTGCACATCTCTCTATACCCACTGTACATCTCTCTGTACCCACTGCACGTCTCTCTATACTCACTGCATGTCTCTCTGTACCCACTGCACGTCTCTCTGTACCCACTGCACGTCTCTCTATACCCACTGCACTTCTCTATATACCCACTGCCCGTCTCTCTATACGCACTGCCCGTCTCACTATACCCACTGCACGTCTCTCTATACCCACTGCACGTCTCTATATACCCACTGCACATCTCTCCGTACCCACAGCACACCTCTCCGTACCCACGGCACACCTCTCCGTACCCACGGCACACCTCTCCGTACCCACGGCACACCTCTCCGTACCCACGGCACGCCTCTCCGTACCCACGGCACGTCTCTCCGTACCCACGGCACGTCTCTCCGTACCCACGGCACGTCTCTCCGTACCCACTGCACACCTCTCTATACCCACTGCACACCTCTCTATACCCACTGCACACCTCTCTATACCCACTGCACACCTCTCTATACCCACTGCACACCTCTCTATACCCACTGCACACCTCTCTATACCCACTGCACACCTCTCTATACCAACTGCACACCTCTCTATACCCACTGCACACCTCTCTATACCCACTGCACACCTCTCTATACCCACTGCACACCTCTCTATACCCACTGCACACCTCTCTATACCCACTGCACACCTCTCTATACCCACTGCACACCTCTCTATACCCACTGCACACCTCTCTATACCCACTGCATACCTCTCTATACCCACTGCATACCTCTCTATACCCACTGCACACCTCTCTATACCCACTGTCCATTCCCTGTAAATGTGTCAGTGTGTGAAGCAGTGAGCCGCTCACCCTGCAACACTGCACAAATCACACATCTGAAAGGGGATTTCGCTTCATTTAAACACAGTTTAAAGGCAAATAGAAGCTGGGTTAGGGGGTCACAAGAGCTTGAACATAGAAATGAGCTCTTGAGAGACAGTTTAGGCTGCTACAGGTCAGGACAACTCAAAGGCCGTGAAGTGATTAAGCGGAACGTGTTTATAATTGAACGTGAGAGAGCGCTTGGAATTTGGGAATAAGTGTTCTTGTAGAAAGGAAACTTCTGTTCATTTTAGTCCACAACCACAATGGTGACAGCTAAATCCAGATGACAGGGACAGGATCAGACAGTGCTGGGTTTATATCCAATGTAGTGTGACCTCCTGACTGCAGATTATCAGGGACAGGCTCGGACAGTCCTGGGTTTATATCTAATGTTGGGTATTTTTTATTATATAAAAAAGGCAATTTTACAAACATACCAATACAAAGGCAACAAACTTAAATTAAAATATACAATTTTACAGAATATTTACACTGTATACAGAAAATATTGGCGTTGTATTTAATTACCTATCAAGTCAGTTAGTATTTCTCTTGGTTACCATTGGTCAGGACATATGAAACCGTTTTAGTTTGTCCTAGTAAACACCATTGAGCCATCGATGATGCACCGATTGTATCACCCTAAAGAGGAGGGCCAGTTTTACAGAGCACTCACCAGTTATTTACTTGCAGAATGGTCAGTCCCGTGTCCTGTGCTAACTGCTTCTTCTGCTCTTCTGAGGGGTACGGATGCTGCAATAAATGAAACGGACATGTTTAGAAAAGGAAACACCAAAGCACGTTTATCATTATTTGGACCTGGCAAGGATCTTCCTATAAAGTAGTCATTCCTTTTAACCCCGTCGCTGCCATAGACATGCCAGCAATGTATTACACAGCCGTGCACTGCAGGCAGCTTCCACAACAAAGACATGAAAGGACCAGTGTTATTTCGGTAGCAAAGTCAAGGGTTCAATTCCAACCTCAGGCAATTCCACTTGATCTCTGGATTATCATTTTATCTCCCCATGCCTCAGGCTACCCCGCCTATAATTCCTATTTATTATTAAGAGGTAAATAATAATAGCCTTGTTAATTTCTTTCACTCAGAGAGCCAGGAATGCGCTGTCAGAATTCATCCCAGAGGTGGCTGTGTGGAAGCCTCTGTGCTGTGGGTACACGGTAAAGTGCTTTGGTATTGCAAGGCAAGATGTTATGTTCTATGAACAATTATTGTTCTGGGGCTTGTTCTGCACAGAGTTGTGTGCTCACTTCGTGGAACAAACCACACACACACACACACACACACACACACACACACACACACACACACACACACACACACACACACACACACACACACACACACACACACACACACACTACAAAAAGAGAGTGATAAATCAGAGTTCAGCATGACAGGGCAGGGAGTCTCATTATTACTCCTGTAAAATGTGTCTGTGAAAGGGGGCAGGAGTCCGTGTGTTTGAACGGCAGTATTTACACAGGCTGGAATGCTCCATTGCCAATACATTAGCCCGAGCCCAACAATAAGTATCATCTATTCAGCACGAAGCAAACCAAACGTTTCCCGCTTCTATGAAGGAATGAGCCAGGCTGGGCCAGCGCAGGTGATACGCAGGGCGAGCCCGCGCACCCCCAGAGGCAAGAGAGCAATCTCACCGTTGGTTTGCCAAATGCGCAGATATTGGGGCGTCAAGAAAAAAAAAATACTAGGATGCAATTTGTGATCCGGATTTCTAATAGTATGTCATTGTGAGTAATGATACAGGAGCAACCTGTATAACAGGCATCTTGGCTGCTGTCTCTATGAGGAACCTCATCACATCCCCAGCATGCATTGTGGCGTCACAGGGTCACGCGATCTGGAGTCATACACGCTATAAGCTTTTAATATTCTGCAAATGTTAGCACAGAAAGAAGATAATGCAGAGTTAATATGGGTTAAGGATGAAATGAGAAGACATTTTTGCAGATTGCTGGGTGCTGACACATATTTGGCTTTTACTAGTAGTCTCTCTATTGAAAGCAATGTAATTACAGCAAGGCTTTCCCCCGTCTGCACCCCCTCGCTTGCCCACGCTGCTAATGACCTCCTAATAATCCTCTGTCCCGGGCAAGGGAAATGAACGGGGGTAAATTGGGAGATGTGCTGGGTAATTGACATGGGGTGTGCAGAGGCTTGGCACTCACACTCATCCTGGCCTATCAATGCCTGGCTGTCAGGGGCTCCCAGCCGCCCGTGTGATAAATGCTACCTCCCAACACACAGATTGCTTCCAACAATGCCACTGGCCCCTATTCTCCTGGCGGTAATGGAGATAATGAATGAGCTTTGCTGATCACCATCCCGCCGTGGCTGGGAACGGAGAGAAAGAATCCTTAATTGGCTGAAAACATCGTTTAGCAAAAAAAAAAAAAAAAAAAAAGGGGGGGGGGGGGGGGAAGGTGATTGCACCCAGTGACACACTGCAGAGCTGTCCCCAGCACCCACAGTGACACACTGCAGAGCTGTCCCCAGCACCCACAGTGACACACTGCAGAGCTGTCCCCAGCACCCACAGTGACACACTGCAGAGCTGTCCCAGCACTCACAGTGACACACTGCAGAGCTGTCCCCAGCACCCACAGTGACACACTGCAGAGCTGTCCCCAGCACCCACAGTGACACACTGCAGAGCTGTCCCAGCACCCACAGTGACACACTGCAGAGCTGTCCCAGCACTCACAGTGACACACTGCAGAGCTGTCCCAGCACCCACAGTGACACACTGCAGAGCTGTCCCCAGCACTCACAGTGACACACTGCAGAGCTGTCCCCAGCACCCACAGTGACACACTGCAGAGCTGTCCCAGCACTCACAGTGACACACTGCAGAGCTGTCCCCAGCACCCACAGTGACACACTGCAGAGCTGTCCCAGCACCCACAGTGACACACTGCAGAGCTGTCCCCAGCACTCACAGTGACACACTGCAGAGCTGTCCCCAGCACCCACAGTGACACACTGCAGAGCTGTCCCAGCACTCACAGTGACACACTGCAGAGCTGTCCCCAGCACCCACAGTGACACACTGCAGAGCTGTCCCAGCACCCACAGTGACACACTGCAGAGCTGTCCCAGCACCCACAGTGACACACTGCAGAGCTGTCCCAGCACCCACAGTGACACACTGCAGAGCTGTCCCCAGCACTCACAGTGACACACTGCAGAGCTGTCCCCAGCACCCACAGTGACACACTGCAGAGCTGTCCCAGCACTCACAGTGACACACTGCAGAGCGGTCCCCAGCACTCACAGTGACACACTGCAGAGCTGTCCCCAGCACTCACAGTGACACACTGCAGAGCTGTCCCCAGCACTCACAGTGACACACTGCAGAGCTGTCCCAGCACTCACAGTGACACACTGCAGAGCTGTCCCCAGCACTCACAGTGACACACTGCAGAGCTGTCCCCAGCACTCACAGTCACTTCCAGGACCTCACTTATCTCTCTTTTCAAACGGCAATGTGTATAACACGCAAACACACACGCACACACATCTGTGTATAACACGCAAACACACACACACACCTGTGTATAACATGCAAACACACACACACCTGTGTATAACACGCAAACACACACACACACACACATCTGTGTATAGTACACACATCTGTGTATAACACGCAAACACACACCTATGTATAACACGCAAACACACACACACATCTGTGTATAACACGCAAACACACACACACATCTGTGTATAACACGCAAACACACTCACACCTGTGTATAACACGCAAACACACTCACACCTGTGTGTAACACGCAAACACACACACATCTGTGTTTAACACGCAAACACACACACCTGTGTATAACACGCAAACACACACACACATCTGTGTATAACACGCAAACATACAAATCTGTGTATAACACGCAAACACACACATCTGTGTTTAATACACACACACACATCTGTGTATAACACGCAAACACACACACACCTGTGTATAACACGCGAACACACACACACACACACACACCTGTGTATTACACGCACACACACACACACACATCTGTGTATAACACGCAAACATACAAATCTGTGTATAACACGCAAACACACACATCTGTGTTTAATACACACACACACATCTGTGTATAACACGCAAACACACACACACCTGTGTATAACACACGAACACACACACACCTGTGTATTACACGCAAACACACAAATCTGTGTATAACACGCAAACACACACATCTGTGTATAATACACACACAGACATCTGTGTATAACACGCAAACACACACATCTGTGTATAACACGTAAATACACACACGTGTATAACACACGCACACACACCTGTGTATAACATGCGCGCATACAGACAAGTGTATACCATGCACAAACACGACCTGTGTATAACATGCATGCACACACATAGATCTGTGTATACCATGCACACACACCGTGCACGCTTCTACCTAAAATACACACACATATATATTTACACACATACACTTGTCTGTAACAGTTAAATACGCCCATAACATACATTGCCCCTAACTTCCATGAAATATCTGTGTATAACAAGCAAACACACACACGTGTATAACACGCACGCGCACACACACCTGTGTATAATATGTGCGCACACACACGTGTATATCATGCATGCACACACAGAGATCTGTGTATACCATGCAAGCTTCTACCTAAAATACACACATATATTTACACATATACACTTGTCTGTAACTGTTAAATACGCCCATAACATACATTGTCCCTAACTTCCATGAAATGTCTGTAAATGTAACATAAAACGATGTATTGTCATTATAAGTCTGTGCCCAACACATACTTGAACATGAAAGGTAACTCCCAATGTATTATTTCCTGGTAAAACTATATACATATACACATATACACATATACATATACACAAACACATAGAACCAACACTAACACCACCCTAACTCCTGTTACTAGTTTTAAATACCTGGGCATATGGTTTGACTCCCACTTAACATTCGAGATGCACATTGATACCCTGACAACCAAGACCTATGCCAAACTAGGGGTACTTTACAGGAACAAATCCTCCCTAAGTCTCCTGGTCAGAAAACGTATCGCACAGCAGATGCTAATGCCAATTATTGACTATGGAGACATAGTATATGGCTCGGCACCTCAAACCCACCGTAGCAAACTTAACACCCTCTACAATTCAATTTGTCATTTTGTTCTCAAATGCAACTATAACACACATCACGGCAAAATGCTCAAAGAACTAGATTTCTCATCACTCGAGTCTAGGTGCAAAGTTCATCTTTCCTGTCTTGCCTTCAAATTCTTTATGGGCAAGCTACCCAGCTACCTGAACAAGCTCCTCACCCCTACCACACGCAGCACCTATCACCTGAGATCAGACTCCAAAAGACTGTTCATGGACCCAAGGCTCAACAAAGTATCCGGCCGCTCCTCCTTCTCTTACCGTGCACCCCAAAACTGGAACAACCTACCGGAGACTCTCACATCCACCACCAGTCTAAGTTCTTTCAAATCTAAGGCTGTCACACATTTTAATCTGGTCTGTAACTGTTTCATACGCCCATAATATATATTTTCTTTAACTGTGCACACAATGTCTTGTATATAATGTATACCCTGTTCATTTATGTAACTGTATTTGTAAACATGTATTATTTGTCTTTACTCTGTGCCCAGGACATACTTGAAAACGAGAGGTAACTCTCACTGTATTACTTCCTGGTAAAATATTTTATAAATAAATAATACACATACCACACTTAGTTAAGTTATGGTGGGTAAAAAAAGTGACAAAAACCCTCCACAGTAAAGCATATAGCAAATGTAAATATACTGTATGCTCATTTGCATGTCTTAGACAGGTCTGCAACCCCGCCTTTCACCATTATCACCCAGTACACAGCACTTCCACTGCAGCAAGGGATTCTGGGAAATGACATGCAAATATATATATATATATATATATATATATATATATATATATATATATGTAGCCAGGTCCCCCTCTGCGCAGCGGACCCCCCCTTCCTGTACTCACCGCGGCGGGCGGGATTTGAGCGGCCGGGCGCGGGTGGAGTGCGGGCGCGTGTGCATGCCCCTTAGAATGCCGGTACGGGCGCGTGCACCAGAATAGCGCGAGTCGCGGAGGCTCCGGAGACCCGCAAGGAGAGGGTGCCACTATGTCTGCCCCCTCGCACATGCGCAGTGTAATTGCGCAGGGAGAGGGCCTCAGGGCGCTTTTTTGACGTGTTGACGTCACCATTGAGAGACCGAGTTAGTGTGAGGAGGAGGACTTGCATTGGAACCTAAGCACCTGTTTGAATGCCTTTTGTAAGCCGCTCACAGCTGAGACTGGAGCTTGAGAAAGGAGCGTGTGGGACTGAAACGTACGTTGCTTTAGGTTACATTGGTTGCCCTATGTTTCCTCAAATTATCATTATTATCTGGAGAGTGCCGCGGACACTCGTTTTGTTGCTATTTATACACACACACACACACACATATATATGTATGTATATACACACACACACACACACACACACACACAGCTGCATCAGTGGATAACATTCAAGTTTCTACCTAAAACAGTAACCCAAGGGATCGGGGAAGTGGATAGGGAAGGGAGGATACCCCTGCTCAGCTATATTAGTAGTGGATACGGTGCTCGTCCCAGGATAGGGTAATATAGAGACTAGAGAGAAAGAACCTGGTATTATAAGAGCACTCAGGTATCCAAATGTAAAGTGATTATATTAAAAATAATCTTTATTAGTATAATACTTAAAATAAAAGGGTATATATGACAGACGACGTATGGTCAGTAGTTTAAGTCGGTGATACAGAGTATATCTAGATACTATAAACTGCCATGAAGTAAGGGCTGTTCTATACAGCATGCGGCCGCGTGTGCCTATGCGAACGCGCATGCCGCATGCTTTTTGTATGTATACTATAGAAGCTGTGAAGGTGCAGTGTTTGTGTGCTTGTGTGTGTGTATGTGTAATTTATTATTTATGAAAAAAAAAAAAACATTGGTAGAAATTAAATATTTATTAAATTTGTGTAGACACACAAATACATACACACACACACACACACACACATAAACACATACATACACATGCATATATATATATACACACACACACACACATATATATACATACATTAAGCGCCGGTAGCGGCGCGAAAAGATGAATTTCCCCGTCTTCACCGCTGTCTGTCGGCTCCCCGCTCCCCGCCGTGCGCGCGGCGCCATTATAGAAAGGCTGACTAACGTCAACCAACTAAAATTCCGCACGTGCCCGGAACTACAGTATATGACAGCCCTAAGTCCATGATATAATTAACATGGATGGAATGACAGGCTAATAACAGCACCTAAATAGGAAGGTGTGTATAGTAGATAAACTGTTCTAGGGGACTAATACGTCACCTGATGTCTATTCCTATGTAGTCCTATAGGTAGACAGCACCAGACTTGTTAGTGACTACTGTGATGTATACCTGTACTGCACTGAAATGAGAGTTCATGGTTAGGCCCAGTATATGTATACGGTGGTCTGGTAACCATATGACCGAACATATTAAAAAGGGTGAATGTGGGGTTCTCAATCCCTGATTCACTGTAACTCAGGAGGTATAAATTAGCCCTTAAGTGACTAGAGGTCAGCACTGATCTAAACATTAGGTTTGTCCTCTAAGCCTAGCATCCCTCGTATAGAATTGTTACACATATATAGCCCACTTTATAGTGCCCTGATCAGTCACTTTCTATTCTACCTAAAACACACACATTTATATACATTCACACACATCTATATTTATATACACATGATACACACACACACACACACATATATATATATATATATATACATATACACAGTACCAAAAAGTCTGCAGCGCTCACAAATTAAAAAAAAAAATACAATTTAATGAAGTAACACAGGCATCAGGGGGTAATCACAGAAAAAAGAAGCGACGTTTCTGCCCTTACGGTCCTTTCTCAAGCTCCCCCACATAATCTGACATACATTGTGAACATTTATAGTGCTGTCAATCAGGATATTTTGCGCCAAAAGCTCCTCACCCAGGTTCCTACGGTGGCTCATATTGGACAGAAAAATGCAAAAACAAAAGAGGATCATATAATGCTCAATCATAAGTATCATAAATGTGTGAGGGGCAAGCAAGGTGTTGTAACTGTAGAATAAACACTAAACACCTGGGTTTAGCTGTATTTCATAAACCCATGCACATGCGCACTAACATGAGGCTAAGTCGGAATAAGCCCTTACTATGCAACTTCTATTTCCCCAATATACACGTGGGGTATAGCGGTACAGCATACAGAAACAGCTATTATTCCTCACCAGATCCCCTCTCACCTAATCAGCTGCTCCCTCCTGATGCGACTCCCGTGCCGATGCAGAGAGACGCAAACACACAATCATGTGTTGCGCTATGGTTGACAGCATCCCCCCGCGCATGCGCATATAGCGGAGCCGGACATATAGTAAAGCCGGTCCTAACCATGCTCATGTGCACAAGACCTGGTACCTCAATCTCTATGAGTTAAACATATATCAAGAATAGCCACATAAGGGAAAACTATAACATGTATCTAATCAGGGACAGTCCATGTATATAAAACAAAAGTCCACTATACACTAACATCCATGGCAGTGGTACTATGAATATGGTATGTTTAGACCAATCAACTTAGTATATTTATCATGTAACATTATTTTGTACTCTATATCCTATTAGTACAAAAAGAATCCTTGCTATGTGTTACCCGATAACGCCTAGCATAATAAGTGCCCAGCATATAGATAGTCAGACAGCAACATAGTAAAGTCCATCTGTCGAGCCCCCGCGATGTATTCAGCTCTGATGCCCAACAGTGCATGGTCTGAAAAATAAAGAGTATTAAATTTAACAATGGATTAGTATCCCTGTGTGGCCATATCTCCTAACTGGTCAACTAGGATACAAATTAAAGTCCAAATGAGCCACGAAGGTAAGAACCCATGTATCTAAGATAAAATGCATTAAAAGACCGGATAGCAACCCAGATCTGTAATATTCCAAACACCCAAAATCTGAATGTATGTATATATTCATTGGACCCATGCCGAAACAAAGCAAGTCAGAAGACTGATGTCAGAAGATCATATTTAGATCAGGATGAAACATCAATCGACCATGACCAGGCTGGATGTAATGTATAAGAAGGGAACCTCAATTATACCAACCGCATACTACCAGGCGTTACGGACTATCAGAGGTAGCCCCACACCTACCGTCCACAACTTCACAAGGGCAACCCACTGTGATATGCCATAGGTGACAGACATAGTGGTTGGATATGCTAACGTGCTGTTATATGTCAGTGGGAGGCCTCTGAAATTGGTACATTAAGATCTAAGGTGAAACGACAAAAACTGGTTTGAGTGCTAAGTGAACTATAGCACTCATCTCTCACGCCGAATGTCGTACACAAAGATATACACCAGGACAGGACAGTGAACAGGTCACGCTATATTAGCGAGATCATATTCCCTGTTCAAACCCCCTGGATGTAGCGTGCCCAATTCCCGAATCCAGAAGGCCTCCCTTTTCCTGAGTGCACGTACCCTATTTCCACCACGTCGTGGTTTAGCCACCACGTCAATGATCTGAAACTGTAATTGTTATATAGACTAATGTAGGGAAGAAGATAGTCTAGTTATATAGACTAATGTAGGGAAGAAGCTAGGAGGAATACTCTCTTTGAATTCTAGCTTCTTCCCTACTGTAAGACATTAGTCTATATAACTAGACGCCTAGAGTGACAGCACATTGATATTTGTATCAATCTCCATTGAATTAGCTGATCCAGCCACTTGAATTACGGGGTTAATTTTAATGTTTGAATGTGATTTGTATGTTTTTAATCTATATATTTGAATAAAACTTTATTATTTTTCTTCCTGGCCTATGTGGTTTAGATGGGATAATTGGACCTATCTACATATATCATTTTGATAGACCAATAGCAGTCTGCGCACTATACTCCACACCATGAGTGCTCTTTTATGAGGGAACCTTTCTGATCCTTTCTTTGGATCTACCTTGATATACAAGATACATATCCCTCTGAGCACCTTGAGTCTATTACACATTTGCTTTCTATGTACTTGGATGAGCAGTTGTTTCACCTTTAGAATACGGTAAGGCCTGGGTTCCGCAGTATCCGGTGGCGCGCACGGCTGTGCGCGCGTCACTTACCAGACCGGAGTTCCTCCCGAGTTGGCCCCAGTCCCTCCTCGCTGCAAGGCTCGCTGCACACTATGACGCGTCAGCCAGCAGGGGAGACACAAGGATCGTGATCCCACGCGTCACGTGGCCTCGCAGTGAGCCAATGAGGAGGGTAGCTGTCTGGAGCTACGGGAGGGAAGTCTGTGCAGTCGTGCATAGCGCCCCCTCCCCCCTCTTCTGGTGCCCGTTTCGCAGGCTGCCCGGGGCTCCGGGAGTGAGAGAGGCACCGGGGAGGGGGGAGGAAACACAGACAGCACGAGAGCCCTCCGCTCAAACCACGCCCCCCGCTCCAGCTCCCGCTCCCTACAAACAGCAGGTTGCGGTCAATTGCCTCGCCACGCGCCGCCTGTCTGCAGTGCGGGCGCGTGGGCTGAGGCAGCGGGGCCTTAGCCTAAGACATGTGAATGTGCTCACAAGATATTTTTTTGTGTGTCTGTGCATGTGTATGTATGTATGTGCTGCGCTTAAAAGCTGTGTGAACAGTGTTACAACCAACCTCACACTGACAAGAACCACAAGGTCGAAACAGTCTGTCTGTGAGTGGGTTTATTGGCTTTGCATCTCATGCCATACTATGTTTAAAAGCTGTGTTTAAAGCAGCATGCATTGGCTTAAGGGTTTAACCATGTAATGTGGTCTTGAGACAAAAGGTGGCACTGTGTGCTCATTTGCATGTCATTTCCCAGAATTCCTTGCTGCAGTGGAAGCGCTGTATGCTAAGTGATAAAGGTGAGAGGCAGGGTTGCAGACCTGTCGAAGGTCTCGGCCATGTTAGTTGCTTGCTGGCGGAAGCGCGGAGCCCTACAGCCGCAATTAGAGCGGCTTTAGTAGGGGCTCACCTGCGCTTCTGCGCGCTTGCGGAAGCGTTGGACTTGGGGAAATTTAAAATTCCCCCGCTTGCCGGCGAGACAGGCCGGTCACGTGAGCGGTTCGCCCAATGAGGGCGAACCAGCTCCGTGATATCACTGGCCCGCCCCCGGTTTGACGGAGAGAGATCCAAACAGTGACAACAGCAGCAGCAGCAGCAACATCTACCTGCAGTGATTACAACCGTATGCAAACGGGGAAGTGTGACGTCGATCTGGTGCATGGGCTGGTCCCATAACATGCCTTTATTTTATTGACAAAGTGTGAGTTTGCATTTGTCTGTTCATGGAAAATTAAACCTTTTATATCTGATTTTATACAAGGATCGGGCGCTTTTTCTTTTTCTTTTCTAATATATATATATATATATATATATATATATATATACACACACATATACACACATATATACACACACATATATATATACACATATACACACACACATATATATATATATATATATACACACACATATACACATATATATATATATACACATATACACATACACACACACACATATATATAAAATAAAAAAAATAGAAACAAAGTATCCCACGTAAAGCACTCTGGTGTAAACAAGTATAACAAATTTATTAGAGACACATCACATACAAACATAATAAAATCACTCTCTCGCACCTCAAAAAGTATGGAAACCAGACACATGCAACCTGTAATAATAGTGGGAACCAAAGCTAAAGCCAGAAATTTATAAGTAAAATAATAATCAAATGACACATAATACCAGAATGGTGAGGCTCAAAATAAAGCCTCCCTTCTGTAGACCGGCCGGTCAGCAAGGAAAAAGCTGCTCAATTGAGAATGCTGATACCAAGACCTAGCTAAGGCAAAGACCCATACCAACAAAACCTGCTACAGCATGAATATGCACACATAAGCTGTTGCTATACAGTTGAAAAGGACAGCACTATGTCTAGATCCTGCTGTAATAATAACTAACAGGCAATGCAGAATAGCTGAAAAATATATGCTGTAAATTAGAAAAACAGTGTAATGTGCATATAATGTTGAGGGCTGACAAGGGATGCTGGTGAGCTGCGGCGGTGTAATAATCAGTGTCCTGTCTGAGCTTCACATTGGAATGGGAGCAGTCAGTGCAGAGGAAACCGAGCTCTCACGGAAAATCTCCTTAATAGTACAGAGTCTGATGACTAGGAGCCCGAGTAGGAACAACCTGGAGACCCGTGCCTTCGTCGTCGCCGTCTGATGACGCGAATAACGTGAGGAGCGTGGAGGCAAAGAACAGGACACGCTGCTGAATAACCAAAAATGTATTGAGCCAAAGCAGGAGCTTATATATAGATACATATATACACATATAGACACTTACACACGTTTTCCTTATGCGGCTACGGCAATGTTAACCCTTCGGAGCGGTGCACTGCGTTGCATGGAAAGGGTTAATGTATAGATGAGGTCTGCCCTCGGGGTAACCTTGATTTAAATGCTATGTATGCACACAGGCTATTTGCATGGCTGCCTGGCTCCCATTTACTCATCTGTTCTCACAGCTGCTGGTGCCTGGTGGAGATGCACCAAACCCAACTACAAACATCTCCAAATGATAAGGGAGCCACAGGGCGCCCCCCCCCCTAAAAATAAGAGAGTCCTCCTCCCCCACTAATAATAAGAGTCCCAGGAATAAGAGTGGGAGAGGGCCAGCGCAGGAGGTCTCAGCTCACCCAGAGCCCACGTGAGTGATTCGTATCCTCCAATTGGTACTCTACCAGTGTTCCAATACTTACCCGCTTTACCTTTCCTGCCCAGGTGTTGAAGCTCCAAACCTTCATCAAATTAGATCAGCTGATGACAAACCAGATACAAAAAGTACATTTGTATCAGCTGGACATATTCCTCATCTTAAAGTAGCAATGCTACATGTCCCTTTTTTTTCTTCTTCTATTTT
Source organism: Ascaphus truei (assembly GCF_040206685.1). Taxonomy (NCBI): domain Eukaryota; kingdom Metazoa; phylum Chordata; class Amphibia; order Anura; family Ascaphidae; genus Ascaphus; species Ascaphus truei. The sequence continues at coordinate 4,370,816 of NC_134491.1, forward strand.
TTCTTATTTTAATATGTAAAACATGTGAATAGGTAGAGTTCTAGATTCTTACGGAAACTGGCAATGGTTTTTGCTCCTGTCATAAATCTAATAAAAATAAATAAAAATACATTATCCTGTCATAATGGCCGCCTTCCAGTTTCAATCCATCCTTCAGTCAGTGTAACTCAGCAGCTACAATGTATCTTTATATTAACAAGGTAGCACTGACTAATGTTACAGTTTACAGCTCAAACTGCTGGGAATATTGGCAACAAATTATCACAAACAGGAAAGTGTTGCAAAGATCTTGCACTGCTGGGGAGGTGGCTAAACCTGCTATAGAAATCAAAGGATGCTTTAAAACTCATTAAAATGGCATTAAGAGTTGAATAATAATAATAATAAAACAGTCACTATTATCTAATACAAAACTGATTTATTTAAAAAAACAAAAAAAAAACAAGATTTCACATATTTTGCTGTGTGTATCAAACCATATGTGCTCACAAGTTATATTTTTATTGGCTATCAAAACATACAAATAGATACAGTGTAACACGTGACATGCTATTTGCGTTTAGTAAACTGCACATGTTAAAACTGCAGACCAAGCAATATCCTACATGTTTTTGTTTTAAATAAATCAGTTCTGTACTATGAGAAAATACTTGCAGCATTAAAAAAAAAAGTCTAAATGACATTTTTAATGTATGATAATGTAAAAAGCATTTTTTGTTTCTATAGCAACCATTTACAAAGTCACATCCCCTGCCTCTTCTAAAACAGACTCTGGCACACACCTTTTTGAGTCCTGCCCTCTCTCTAGCAGTGCACCAATTGTATCTAGTGACTGCCTGGTCACATGATCTTCCCCACAGAACTTTGCATCTTTGGTCCTCTTCTGCTGCACTGCCATTTAGTGAACCCCCGAGCCGAATCTTCGCCGATCGATCACAGGTGAACAGATCGATCGGCAACTAAGCTAATTACTTATCATTGTGTGGATTGTATTGATGCACATATTAAAGGGGGGGGGGGAACCCGCCGCTTGGACTGCTGCTTTAAGGTGGATCATTTGTTTGAAGCAGCTCCCAGGACAAAGTTATCATGACGAATGCGACAATTTGCCACAGCCATTTGCCCAGAAGTTGGAAGGTCAGCTCTGCTCCTGAATAAAAGGAATATTAGGGCCGTAGGAGAAGTTTAGTGATGACACACCTGTGAATCAGGTGACCCCACTTCCACTCCCTGTGTCAGCAAATCCTCTGTCTCCCTGTGCCTCAGGCACCAAAAATACATTGTAAGCTCTATGGTGCAGGGCGTGACTGGGCCTGTACAAGTCTATGTACAGCGCTGTGCACACTGTCAGCACGATATATGGAAAATATTACTATAAAACCGAATGCATGGATAGGAACACCACACTGCGAATATATCATTATGTTATATTGGTACCACTGCCTGTATGCAACTACCACTAACCATATCTAAATAGTACTGTACGTATATCTTTATTTATATAGCGCCATTAAGGTACATTGTACTGTATTGTATGTCTTTATGTAGCGCCAAAAGTGTACTCAGCGCTTCACAAAGAATACAGTACAGGCAATTATAATAATACAATAAGCGCAGCAAATTCAGACAATAGGAAAGGAAATCCCTGCCCCGAAGAGTACATAGCGCTTCACAGCAGTAATACACGTAATAATCATATAAATAACAAATAATACAAATAACACATAGTGGGAAGAAGTGCTTCAGACATGAAAATGACATTAAGGAAAAGTAGTCCCTGCCCCGAAGAACTTACAATCTAAGTATTGTTTATTATACAAATTCCACTGTTTGTTTATTTATTTATAAAATATTTTACCAGGAAGTAATACAGTGAGAGTTACCTCTCGTTTTCAAGTATGTCCTGGGCACAGAGTAAAACAAATAATACATGGTTACAAGTACAGTTACATAAATGAACAAGGTATACATTATATACAAGACATTGCGTGCACAGTTAAAGAAAATATATATTATGAGCGTATGAAACAGTAGATGAAGATATGAAGGGGTTAATCACGTATCTCCACACTTGTTCGCAGGGAGCCCTTTTACACACGCCCGGCAGCGGGAGCGATCACATACCACAAGCAGAAGCTGCTGTGGGTGGCCACGGATCATATTCCAGATTATAATGCAAAATATGTTAACACACGATCAGCGTGGGCGTAATTAAATTAATTAGCAATATAAAGTACTCTGAGGGAAGTGTCTCAACACACAGAGGTATATAGATAAAACAGGTTTTAAATATTTAACGGGGAGCCATCTGCTGCACGCTGGGTTCTGCTCCAAAAATATCAATAAACACATGTGGGTGTGTCGGCTCTCGCACACGTCACTGGCCCTGAAGTGGTTAAACCTGGCAGCGCACGTTACCTCCGTGTATCTCACACACCAAGAAACAGACTGCTGGGACTTGGCGACTGCTTTCACTTTAGAAACACTGTATATATTTCTACGGGCAGGTCTGGGGCTTTAAACAGGTTTATTTAAGGTGTAATGGCTGCATGTGGTTAGGAACCCGATGCTGACACTTTACCACTCGCTGCTCATCATTCAGTTTAGGATGTAAGGGTTTCTTTCCAAAGTGACACGTGCAGGAAGGAATGAAGCCAGCTGCCAGTTATCTAAGTTTTACCCCTGTGGATTTAATAACAATGCGATTCTCTCTCTTTACTGAACCCAAAATGCTCTGCCCACAAACTTCTTCCATCCTCTGGCAGTGTAGGGGTTAAGCCATTAGCCAATCCCAGGAGTTGAGTTATCATCAGGCGGTGCTGTAATGCCTCAGTACCTTTGCGGGAACATGCACTGTTAAAAGCTCATTACTAGAAGCCTGTGTTCCCTCCGGGGCATATTGTGTCCGATAGGTTCACTCTGAGCTTTTCAGAACCTTTTTTTTTAAATGAACGAGAGCAGAATTATTTTCATTTTTACCTGAGTCCTGCCGCAACCTTAAAGCACCTCCTGACCCAATGTGTCAACTTTAACCCTTTTATGAGATAATAATCCCTAAAAATACTCTATTATGTATATATATATATATTCACAGTAAGAGGGGCACTCACGGTCTCGATGAACAGTAGATTGGGTGCTTCGGGATAAAGTGAATGTAGAAGAGATACACTCACAGGTCTTAAGCGTAGCCCCCTTTGGGGACTACTAATTAGTGTAAGGGGTTAACCAGGTGGGATCACTCTAGTATTGTCCCTCCCCACCATGTGATGTAGGATGTCTTGTGACCAGTGATGTTACCATAGGGAGAAAGAAGGGTATATATAGCTCCTCCCAATGTTCTAGAAGCAGTTTCCTTGGAGGTCTGGCAGAGGGCCTCACTGCGAGTCATACATATATTTATACACATACAGTTAGGTCAGGAAATAATTGGACACTGATACAATTTTCATAATTTGGGCTCTGTACGCCACCACAATGGATTTGAAATGAAACAACCGAGATGCAATAGAAGTGCAGACTTTCAGCTTTAATTCAAGGGGTTGAACAAAAATATCGTATGAAACGTTTAGGAATTGCAACAATTTTCATGCACAGTCCCCTTATTTCAGGGGCTCAAATGTAATTGGACAAATTAACACAATCATAAATAAAATGTTCATTTTTAATACTTTGTCGAGAATCCTTTGCAGGCAATGACTGCTTGAAGTCTGGAACGCATGGATATCACCAAACGCTGGGTTTCCTCTTTTGTGATGCTTTGCCAGGCCTTTACTGCAGCTGTGTTCAGTTGTTGTTTGTTCGTGGGTCTTTCTGCCTTAAGTTTTGTCTTCAGCAAGTGAACTGCATGCTCGATCAGGTGATTGACTCGGCCACTGTAGAATATTCCACTTCTTTGCCTTAAAAACTCCTGGGTTGCATTCGCAGTATGTTTTGGGTCATTGTCCATCTGTAAAGTGAAGCGCCTTCCAATCAACTTCGCTGAATTTGGCTGAATCTGAGCAGACAATTTATCCCTATACTCTTCAGAATTTATCCGGCAGCTTCTGTCTTCTGTCACATCATCAATAAACACTAGTGACCCAGTGCCATTGGAAGCCATGCATGCCAGTGCCATCACACTGGCTCCGCCGTATTTTACAGATGATGTGGTATGCTTCGGATCATGAGCCATTCCAAGCCTTCTCCATACTTTTTTCTTCCCATCATTCTGGTGCAGGTTGAACTTAGTTTCATCTGTCCAAAGAATGCTGTTCCAGAACTGGGCTGGCTTTTTAAAATATTGTTTGGCAAAGTCTAATCTGGACTTTCTGTTCTTGAGGCTTATGAATGGTTTGCACCTTGTGGTGAACCCTCTGTATTTGCTCTCGTGAAGTCTTCTCTTTATGGTAGACTTGGATAATGATATGCCTACAGTACCTCCTGGAGAGTGTTCTTCACTTGGCTGGATGTTGTGAAGGGGTTTTTCTTTACCATGGAAAGGATCCTACGATCATCCACCACTGTTGTCTTCCGTGGACGTCCAGGCCTTTTTGTGTTGCAGAGCTCACCAGTGTGTTCTTTTTTTCTCAGAATGTACCAATCTGTTGATTTGGCCACTCCTAATGTTCCTGCTATCTCTCTGATGGATTTTCTTTTTTTTGCAGCCTAGGGATGCCCTGTTTCACTTGCATTGAGAGCTCCTTTGACCGCATGTTGTGGGTTCACAGCAACAGCTTCCAAATGCGAATGCCACACCTGGAATCAACTCCAGACCTTTTACCTGCTTAATTGTTGATGAAATAACGAAAGAATAGCCCACACCTGTCCATGAAACAGCTTTTGAGTCAATTGTCCAATTGCTTTTGATCCCTTGAAAATGAGGTGGCTACATATTAAAGAGATGTAATTCCTAAACCCTTCCTCCAATTTGGATGTGAATACCGTCAAATTAAAGCTGATAGACTGCACTTTAAGCCCATTTTCATTAATAAACTGTAACTTGAATTTATTTTGGTACACAGCCGAAATAACAAAAACTTGTATCAGTGTCCAATTATTTCCAGACCTAACTGTACATACAACATACACACATATATATATATATATATATATATATATATATATATATATATATATATATATACATACATTCTTGTGTTCACACACATGTACATAAGGGTGTTAGCCATTTGCTGCCGTTCGTTGATGTCTGGTGATGTTAAAGCGGCTCTATTTCAATCTAAAACTCACAAGCCTTTTATCCCCTGTACCCATTTTTTCCAACTCTATCTGTCCGTGATTTGACTGTATAACCCCTGTTCTTTAATGTAACCATGTATTTTTTATAACTCTGTGCCCAGGACATACTTGGAGACGAGAGGTAACTCTCAATGTATTACTTCCTGGTTAAACATTTTTATAAATAAAAATAAATAAATATATATATATATATACAGTGGTTGAAAAATCACCAAAAAATCTACTCGCCACACAAAAAAATCTACTCGCCACCTAGTACCAAACGTGTGCTGCTTGGGCCAATATTTACTCGCCCGGGGGTTAAATCCACTCGCCCGGGGCGAGCAAATGTATAGGTTTGTCGAACACTGTATATATAGTATATATATATATATATATATATATATATATATATATATATATATATATATATACACACATACTGTATATACATACACACACACATATATATATATATATATATATCAAATGGAAATATTACTATATGCTCATTTGCATGTCTTAGACAGGTCTGAAACCCCGCCTTTCACCATTATCACCCAGCACACAGCACTTCCACTGCAGCAAGGGATTCTGGGAAATGACATGCAAATGAGCACACAGGGCCACACATACATACATACATACATATATATACACTATGGCACACAAAGGAGCCTGCAATAAACCTATATCAATAAACTGTGCTAAAGCCAGTTCAATGAGGTGTAAGTAATAACACACTGGCCGTGCTGGGGATGGGAATAATATGAAAACCAACACAGAAAAAAAGAATCCCCTAATAGCACTCTAGCATACAAAAGTAACAACATTTATTCATCACAAAAAAACACATACATAGGTTATAAAAGGAAGCGGTGGTGTCCTGCCTGCTGTTAGATAGTATTAAAGAAAAGCAAATGTGTGGTGCTCAGAAAAAAAGCCTATAATAGGGTACCAAAGGAACCGCAATAATGATTCAAATATACTTGATTGAAGAATCCTGTAGTATGCACTCCCTGGTGGAAGAATAAGGGATATGAACCCAAGACATACAGAACAAACACAGCTCCATAATAATCCGACTAGTGGACTAGGGTCCCCACAAACACTGTAGTAAGGGACCTCACAATAAAGTGACCCAGCATAATGTATCGGAATGGAGAATGTCCAGGTGAAAGAAATAACTCACTCCGAGTAGAAAATGTCATCCAGATTGTTCAATCTTCATCCACAATAGGGGGTGCGCTTCCATTTTTTCAGTGTGCTGACAAGAGAAACAGTGGGAAAAAGCAGGCACCAAATACACAGGAACAAAAAGTAGAAGGAAATCCAAGGGAGCGTGTGCCCATTAAAAATGTATTTAATGGATTCTTACAAAGATAACAGCAGCATTACAGGGTACAGAGCCCCCCACCAACGCGTTTCGAGCGCAAGCTCTTTTTCAACGGACACATCTAATGCTAAAAATACCAATAGGAGTACCTGGTATGTCTTCCTAAAGCGGAGAACCACTAAAATGAAGAACAAAAAACAAATTAAAAAGAAATATCAGAAAATAACTATGAATATTCCTACTAAAAACAGAAAAATGACATACCAAACAAACGGACAGACTTATATGATTATTATTATGTGCATATATATATACACATAAGGTGTAGATTAAAGTTGTTAAATAAATGCACATAAAGAAAAACGTCATAATCCATTTGAAAAACTAAAAAGTAGTATAATGTGATGTATTTAGAAGTGACTAAACTATGGTCAATATTAGAAATAATTGAAAATAAATTATAAACAATTATAGTGTTTAATCCCATTGGGTAACACTTAGATGGTATTATCTAATCAAAATCATATTAAAATAGTAGACCATAATGCGGGATGGTTGCCTATGAAACAGTTATAAAAAAATGTTAAGACTAAATGAATCCATAAGACAAGATAACCGTAACATCACTGAGTGCAAATGAAGGCAATGTACAAGAAATGAGGTAAAATTCCCACAGGTTTCAAGAAAAATGCATTGACAATTATTATATTGATAATCATAAATCATAAATCAATGTAGAAAAGGCGCCAAGTCCCAATCAGAGTTCAGGCCACAGGGAATCCTTGTTTTTAACGTAAATATCCAGTAAAGCTCGCGCTTATCTAGGAGTTCAGCCCTATTGCCACCTCTCACTGGACTTGGCACCTGCTCTATCCCCATATAGGTAAACGCATCAATACTACCCATTCTATACGCATCAATACTACCCATTCTATACGCATCAATACTACCCATTCTATACGCATCAATACTACCCATTCTATACGCATCAATACTACCCATTCTATACGCATCAATACTACCCATTCTATACGCATCAATACTACCCATTCTATACGCATCAATACTACCCATTCTATACGCATCAATACTACCCATTCTATACGCATCAATACTACCCATTCTATACGCATCAATACTACCCATTCTATACGCATCAATACTACCCATTCTATACGCATCAATACTACCCATTCTATACGCATCAATACTACCCATTCTATACGCATCAATACTACCCATTCTATACGCATCAGGGAGCATATGAGACTCATCAAAAAAGGAGATCTCATTCACCCAGCGTCACAACACTTTACGAACTGTAGAATGGGTAGTATTGATGCGTATAGAATGGGTAGTATTGATGCGTATAGAATGGGTAGTATTGATGCGTATAGAATGGGTAGTATTGATGCGTATAGAATGGGTAGTATTGATGCGTATAGAATGGGTAGTATTGATGCGTATAGAATGGGTAGTATTGATGCGTATAGAATGGGTAGTATTGATGCGTAGAATGGGTAGTATTGATGCGTATAGAATGGGTAGTATTGATGCGTATAGAATGGGTAGTATTGATGCGTATAGAATGGGTAGTATTGATGCGTATAGAATGGGTAGTATTGATGCGTATAGAATGGGTAGTATTGATGCGTATAGAATGGGTAGTATTGATGCGTATAGAATGGGTAGTATTGATGCGTATAGAATTGGTAGTATTGATGAGTATAGAATGGGTAGTATTGATGCGTATAGAATGGGTAGTATTGATGCGTATAGAATGGGTAGTATTGATGCGTATAGAATGGGTAGTATTGATGCGTATAGAATGGGTAGTATTGATGCGTATAGAATGGGTAGTATTGATGCGTATAGAATGGGTAGTATTGATGCGTATAGAATGGGTAGTATTGATGCGTATAGAATGGGTAGTATTGATGCGTATAGAATGGGTAGTATTGATGTGTAGAATGGGTAGTATTGATGCGTATAGAATGGGTAGTATTGATGCGTATAGAATGGGTAGTATTGATGCGTATAGAATGGGTAGTATTGATGCGTATAGAATGGGTAGTATTGATGCGTAGAATGGGTAGTATTGATGCGTTTACCTATATGGGGATGGAGCAGGTGCCAAGTCCAGTCAGAGGTGGCAATAGGGCTGAACTCCTAGATAAGCGCGAGCTTTACTGGATATTTACGTTAAAAACAAGGATTCCCTGTGGCCTGAACTCTGATTGGGACTTGGCGCCTTTTCTACATTGATTTATGATTTATGATTATCAATATAATAATTGTCAATGCATTTTTCTTGAAACCTGTGGGAATTTTCCCTCATTTCTTGTACATTGCCTTCATTTGCACTCAGTGATGTTACGGTTATCTTGTCTTATGGATTCATTTAGTCTTAACATTTTTTTATAACTGTTTCATAGGCAACCATCCCGCATTATGGTCTACTATTTTAATATGATTTTGATTAGATAATACCATCTAAGTGTTACCCAATGGGATTAAACACTATAATTGTTTATAATTTATTTTCAATTATTTCTAATATTGACCATAGTTTAGTCACTTCTAAATACATCACATTATACTACTTTTTAGTTTTTCAAATGGATTATGACGTTTTTCTTTATGTGCATTTATTTAACAACTTTAATCTACACCTTATGTGTATATATATATGCACATAATAATAATCATATAAGTCTGTCCGTTTGTTTGGTATGTCATTTTTCTGTTTTTAGTAGGAATATTCATAGTTTTTTTCTGATATTTCTTTTTAATTTGTTTTTTGTTCTTTATTTTAGTGGTTCTCCGCTTTAGGAAGACATACCAGGTACTCCTATTGGTATTTTTAGCATTAGATGTGTCCGTTGTTCATATTGTCAATAAAGTTTGCATATTGTGTATGTTTTTTGCATTCCTCACGTCGCGCGCTGACGTCATCACGCCGACGTCGCTTCTGAGAGTTTCAGGAAGTGGACGGCTGATGAATAATGGCGCGCTTCTGGGGACTATAAAAACGGCTAGGTGAGTACCTTTAAGTCACCTTGAAAAAGAGCTTGCGCTCAAAACGCGTTGGTGGGGGGCTCTGTACCCCGTAATGTTGCTGTTATTTTTGTAAGAAACCATTAAATACATTTTTAATGGGCACACGCTCCCTTGGATTTCCTTCTACTTTTTGTTCCTGTGTATTTGGTGCCTGCTTTTTCCTACTGTTTCTCTTGTTAGATAGTATTAAACTCCTAAAAGACAAACATAACAAGCTGAAATGGGCTGTTACTGAATTTAAATTAGTCTAAGAGGAGAACATACTAGTGAACTATAGTATGGACACAAAAAAAGCTGGTACTTAATGATTAGCACATAAAAATAACTGCACCAAAGGGTAATGAGCGTGTAAAAGCAAACAAAGTTTGCCTTTAACAACTCTGACCGGCCAGTCAGTTATTGCTGAAGTAACCACCCCAATTATGAGTCAGTGTGTGCAAAACAGCAAGAATATGCAATAGATGAAAATTAATTTGATTTAGCACACACAGAGCTATAGTAGCATGTTCTCCTCTTAGACTAATTTAAATTCAGTAACAGCCCATTTCAACTTGTTATGTTTGTCTTTTAGGAGTTTAATACTATCTAACAGCAGGCAGGACACCGCCGCTTCCTTTTTTAACCTATGTATGTGTTTTTTTTGTGATGAATACATTTTGTTACTTTTGTATGCTAGAGTGCTATTAGGGGATTCTTTTTTTCTGTGTTGGTTTTTATATATATATATATATATATATATATATATATATATATATATATATATATATATATATATATATATATATACACAGTGTTCGACAAACCTATACACGAGTGGATTTAACATCGTGGCGAGCTCCTATTGGCCCAAGCAGCACACGTGTGGTACTAGGTGGCGAGTAGATTTTTTTGTTCGGCGAGTAGATTTTTTGGTGATTTGTCGACCACTGTGTGTACATACATATGTTTAAGTGTGTAGATATGTATTTTAAGAGTGTCCTGTCCCTATTTATGGTTTTCATTTAAGGAACGTGCCCGAAATAGTTAGGGCCTATAGTAATGTAATGGACCAAGATTGTTCCCATTTGGGAAGAGGAGGGAGCGTGTTTAGTAGGAGTTCTCAGAGTAGCAGCTCCGGAGCATAAAATTGGATCGGCCCCACCGGCAGGTCCTGAATTATGCAGTACACAATAATGAGGTACTGATCCCAGAGAGCAGAGTGTATTCCCTACAGGGGCCCACTTGAGATGGGGCACATTGGCAATCTCCTGCATAGCATCAACTCACCAATACTAAGAGAAACAAGCATAAGTACCTCCCCAGCGTAGGAGTGAGAGCTACCAGGGGAAGAAACACAGAGGAACGAAGGAAGGAATGATTTGCCATTAGTTAATATGTCTAATGTGAAGTATGGCCTTGTTTGGGGAGCCTTATCAAGGGACGTGAATAAAGCTCTTTTTGTACTATAGAAGTTCCCGGCGCCCATCCTTATTCTCTCTGCATATCCACGCCCAGCCTGCACCGACCCAGCACCCTGAGCAGGTCTGAGAGACTGAGCCCAGCCTGCTCCGACCCAGCACCCTGAGCAGGTCTGAGAGACTGAGCCCAGCCTGCTCCGACCCAGCACCCTGAGCAGGTCTGAGAGACTGAGCCCAGCCTGCACCGACCCAGCACCCTGACCAGGTCTGAGAGACTGAGCCCAGCCTGCACCGACCCAGCATCCTGAGCAGGTATGAGAGACTGAGCCCAGCCTGCACTGACCCAGCACCCTGACCAGGTGTGAGAGACTGAGCCCAGCCTGCACCGACCCAGCACCCTGAGCAGGTCTGAGAGACTGAGCCCAGCCTGCACTGACCCAGCACCCTGACCAGGTCTGAGAGACTGAGCCCAGCCTACACCGACCCAGCACCCTGACCAGGTGTGAGAGACTGAGCCCAGCCTGCACCGACCCAGCATCCTGACCAGGTCTGAGAGACTGAGCCCAGCCTACACCGACCCAGCACCCTGAGCAGGTATGAGACACTGAGCCCAGCCTGCACCGACCCAGCATCCTGAGCAGGTCTGAGAGACTGAGCCCAGCCTGCACCGACCCAGCACCCTGAGCAGGTCTGAGACACTGAGCCCAGCCTGCACTGCCCCACGCCCTGACCAGGTATGAGAGACTGAGCCCAGCCTGCACCGACCCAGCACCCTGAGCAGGTCTGAGAGACTGAGCCCAGCCTGCACCGACCCAGCACCCTGAGCAGGTCTGAGAGACTGAGCCCCGCCTGCTCCGACCCAGCACCCTGAGCAGGTATGAGAGACTGAGCCCAGCCTGCACCGACCCAGCACCCTGACCAGGTCTGAGAGACTGAGCCCAGCCTGCACTGACCCAGCGCCCTGAGCAGGTATGAGAGACTGAGCCCTGCCTGCACCGACCCAGCACCCTGAGCAGGTCTGAGAGACTGAGCCCAGCCTGCACCGACCCAGCATCCTGAGCAGGTATGAGAGACTGAGCCCAGCCTGCACCGACCCAGCATCCTGAGCAGGTATGAGAGACTGAGCCCAGCCTGCACTGACCCAGCACCCTGACCAGGTATGAGAGACTGAGCCCAGCCTGCACCGACCCAGCACCCTGAGCAGGTATGAGAGACTGAGCCCAGCCTGCACTGACCCAGCACCCTGAGCAGGTATGAGACACTGAGCCCAGCCTGCACCGACCCAGCACCCTGAGCAGGTATGAGAGACTGAGCCCAGCCTGCACCGACCCAGCACCCTGACCAGGTCTGAGAGACTGAGCCCAGCCTGCACCGACCCAGCTCGCTGAGCAGGTATGATACACAAAGCCCAGCCTGCACCGACCCAGCACCCTGAGCAGGTCTGAGAGACTGAGCCCAGCCTGCACTGACCCAGCACCCTGAGCAGGTATGAGACACTGAGCCCAGCCTGCACCGACCCAGCTCCCTTACCAGGTATGAGAGACTGAGCCCAGCCTGCACTGACCCAGCACCCTGAGCAGGTCTGAGAGACTGAGCCCAGCCTGCACTGACCCAGCACTCTGAGCAGGTATGAGACACTGAGCCCAGCCTGCACCGACCCAGCATCCTGAGCAGGTCTGAGAGACTGAGCCCAGCCTGCAAAGACCCAGCACTCTGAGCAGGTCTGAGAGACTGAGCCCAGCCTGCACCGACCCAGCACCCTGACCAGGTGTGAGAGACTGAGCCCAGCCTGCACCGACCCAGCACCCTGAGCAGGTCTGAGAGACTGAGCCCAGCCTGCACTGACCCAGCACCCTGACCAGGTCTGAGAGACTGAGCCCAGCCTACACCGACCCAGCACCCTGACCAGGTGTGAGAGACTGAGCCCAGCCTGCACCGACCCAGCACCCTGACCAGGTCTGAGAGACTGAGCCCAGCCTACACCGACCCAGCACCCTGAGCAGGTCTGAGAGACTGAGCCCAGCCTACACCGACCCAGCACCCTGAGCAGGTATGAGACACTGAGCCCAGCCTGCACTGCCCCACGCCCTGACCAGGTATGAGAGACTGAGCCCAGCCTGCACCGACCCAGCACCCTGAGCAGGTCTGAGAGACTGAGCCCAGCCTGCACCGACCCAGCACCCTGAGCAGGTCTGAGAGACTGAGCCCAGCCTGCACCGACCCAGCACCCTGAGCAGGTATGAGACACGGAGCCCAGCCTGCACAGACCCAGCACTCTGAGCAGGTCTGAGAGACTGAGCCCAGCCTGCACTGACCCAGCTCCCTGACCAGGTCTGAGAGACTGAGCCCAGCCTGCACTGACCCAGCACCCTGACCAGGTATGAGAGACTGAGCCCAGCCTGCACAGACCCAGCTCGCTGAGCAGGTCTGAGAGACTGAGCCCAGCCTGCACCGACCCAGCACCCTGAGCAGGTATGAGACACTGAGCCCAGCCTGCACCGACTCAGCACCCTGAGCAGGTATGAGAGACTGAGCCCAGCCTGCACCGACCCAGCTCCCTGAGCAGGTATGAGAGACTGAGCCCAGCCTGCACTGACCCAGCACCCTGACCAGGTATGAGAGACTGAGCCCAGCCTGCACCGACCCAGCACCCTGAGCAGGTATGAGAGACTGAGCCCAGCCTGCACTGACCCAGCACCCTGAGCAGGTATGAGACACTGAGCCCAGCCTGCACCGACCCAGCACCCTGAGCAGGTCTGAGAGACTGAGCCCAGCCTGCACAGACCCAGCACTCTGAGCAGGTCTGAGAGACTGAGCCCAGCCTGCACCGACCCAGCACTGTGACCAGGTCTGAGAGACTGAGCCCAGCCTGCACCGACCCAGCACTCTGAGCAGGTATGAGAGACTGAGCCCAGCCTGCACCGACCCAGCTCCCTGACCAGGTATGAGAGACTGAGCCCAGCCTGCACTGACCCAGCACCCTGACCAGGTATGAAAGACTGAGCCCAGTCTGCACAGACCCAGCACAAGACAGACGGGCGAAACTGTCAAAATCTGTTTTGCGGAATTTCCCGAGCTTTCCATTCAAACTCCGTTCCGTGGTGTAAAATCCGTTCCGTGGTGTAAAATCCGTTCCGTGGTGTAAAATCCGTTCCGTGGTGTAAAATCCGTTCCGTGGTGTAAAATCCGTTCCGTGGTGTAAAATCCGTTCCGTGGTGTAAAATCCGTTCCGTGGTGTAAAATCCGTTCCGTGGTGTAAAATCCGTTGCTGGATTGTTCCAGTTCCAATCTAAGCGGATGAATCCAAAACCGCCATTTGATACAATCCGCGGATTTAGCTATCCGAAGCCACGGACTGGATTCTTAAAATCCCCCAGCGAATTGCGGAATCCGCGGATTGGATTGTCAGTGATGGAAAAAAATCCGAAAAAGACAAAAATCGCCCTTTTGGAGACTGATTCTCGGAAATCCGCAACCAAAGGCCGATCCGAGACTGATCCAAATTCGCAGAAATTCTCTACCCAGCACCCTGAACATGTATGAGTGACTGAGCGTTGCCCTGTATGAGTGACTGAGCGTTGCCCTGTATGAGTGACTGAGCGTTGCCCTGTATGAGTGACTGAGCGTTGCCCTGTATGAGTGACTGAGCGTTGCCCTGTATGAGTGACTGAGCGTTGCCCTGTATGAGTGACTGAGCGTTGCCCTGTATGAGTGACTGAGCGTTGCCCTGTATGAGTAACTGAGCGTTGCCCTGTATGAGTGACTGAGCATTGCCCTGTATGAGTGACTGAGCATTGCCTTGTATGAGTGACTGAGCATTGCCATGTATGAGTGACTGAGCATTGCCCTGTATGAGTGACTGAGCATTGCCCTGTATGAGTGGCTGAGCATTGCCCTGTATGAGTGACTGAGCGTTGCCTTGTATGAGTGACTGAGTGTTGCCTTGTATGAGTGACTGAGCGTTGCCTTGTATGAGTAACTGAGCATTGCCCTGTATGAGTGACTGAGCATTGCCATTTATAAGTGGCTGAGCATTGCCATGTATGAGTGACTGAGCATTGCCATGTATGAGTGACTGAGCATTGCCCTGTATGAGTGACTGAGCATTGCCATGTATGAGTGGCTGCACATTGCCATGTATGAGTGACTGAGCGTTGCCCTGTATGAGTGGCTGAGCATTGCCATGTATGAGTGGCTGAGCATTGCCATGTATGAGTGGCTGAGCATTGCCATGTATGAGTGGCTGAGCATTGCCCTGTATGAGTGACTGAGCATTGCCCTGTATGAGTGGCTGCGCATTACCATGTATGAGTGACATAGCATTGCCATGTATGAGTGACTGAGCATTGCCCTGTATGAGTGACTGAGCATTGCCCTGTATGAGTGACTGAGCATTGCCCTGTATGAGTGACTGAGCATTGCCCTGTATGAGTGACTGAGCATTGCCTTGTATGAGTGACTGAGCATTGCCCTGTATGAGTGACTGAGCATTGCCCTGTATGAGTGACTGAGCATTGCCCTGTATGAGTGACTGAGCATTGCCCTGTATGAGTGACTGAGCATTGCCCTGTATGAGTGACTGAGCATTGCCATGTATGAGTGGCTGCACATTGCCATGTATGAGTGACTGAGCGTTGCCCTGTATGAGTGGCTGAGCATTGCCATATATGAGTGGCTGAGCATTGCCATGTATGAGTGGCTGAGCATTGCCCTGTATGAGTGACTGAGCATTGCCCTGTATGAGTGACTGAGCATTGCCCTGTATGAGTGACTGAGCATTGCCCTGTATGAGTGACTGAGCATTGCCCTGTATGAGTGACTGAGCATTGCCCTGTATGAGTGACTGAGCATTGCCCTGTATGAGTGACTGAGCATTGCCCTGTATGAGTGACTGAGCATTGCCTTGTATGAGTGACTGAGCATTGCCATGTATGAGTGGCTGAGCATTGCCCTGTATGAGTGACTGAGCATTGCCCTGTATGAGTGACTGAGCATTGCCTTGTATGAGTGACTGAGCATTGCCCTGTATGAGTGACTGAGCATTGCCCTGTATGAGTGACTGAGCATTGCCCTGTATGAGTGACTGAGCATTGCCTTGTATGAGTGACTGAGCATTGCCATGTATGAGTGACTGAGCATTGCCATGTATGAGTGACTGAGCATTGCCCTGTATGAGTGACTGAGCATTGCCATGTATATAGTTCAACTCGATGTAAACTCCTTTAGAGTCCGGGCAAGAAGGGTTTTTATAAGCAATCAATAGTGTTTATTCAAAAAACAGAATCAACCTTTCAATCTCCACCTGGATCTTTATCAACATGTCATAACAGTGAAACACACCGGTGTGAATACCCTCACCAAAACCATAGAGTGAATGTCAATTTTGGCACGGGAATACATGCGTCGGTTACTAGGTAACCTGGGACGCTTAGCATATCGCCCCCTAGAGGCTCTGCTGTGGGGCCCCACCGGGTGATTGAAACCAGATTAACTAGACATAATGCAGAAAAAGTAATATCACATACTAAAAAGTAAAAGTGAGAATAAAATGTAACAATAATTAATTCCCGAACAACATGTCTATATAATAATATCATAGTCCAACCTACAGAATCATTGGATAGAAATTACTAAGGTAATCAAACATATATTAATCAAATGGTTGATATATCACGATAATGATGTGCTAATATTACTGAAATCAAGATCTAAAACAAAGAAAAGTGGTTGTTGATGTTCAACATGTCTCCTTAGGTAATGTATGTATGTCTGTCTTTATTTATATAGCGCCATTAATGTACATAGCGCTTCACAGCAGTAATACACGTGACAATCATATAAATAACAAACAATACAAATAACAGATCATGGGAATAAGTGCTTCAGACATAAGAGTAACATTTAGGAAAAGGAGTACATATAATGTACATTACATCATATGACTACCGCCGTACCAGGGAACACAACCATTTTTAGAGGGAATCCCTCTTAGCTACATTTATACCTGTAGGTGTATTTCTGCCAATTCTATTCTAAATAACTGTAGCAAAGAGTGATTCACTCTCGAAGCGTCTGCGTTACCCTGGTGCGCCAGTCGCGATATGAATATTCTATGAAATGTGAACGAGACGCGATAGGGTGCTTGGGAATGACTGTAAGGGGGATGAAAGAGACAAGCGTTTACAAGCTACTATTACAACTCATTTTACAGACATCCTGCGAGTGTGCCAGGAGAATCTGGTTGATTTGGTAATGTACATAATCACGTCTTTGAAAAGAAAGTCAGAACCTGCCGGCTGGATCATATGAATGGTATGCAAGGTACGTACGTACGTAAGTAAATTCTCCACAATGATTAGGTGACCAATGGAAGACTCTGCCACCTGCATCTTATCTTGCATTAAACGGGCAATGGAAGGAAGGGAAGTAAACATAATTATGCCCCTTTATAAAGCATTAGTAAGACCACACCTTGCATATGGAGTACAATTTTGGGCACCAATCCTAAGAAAAGACATTATGGAACTAAAAAAAGTGCACAAAAGAGCCACCAAATTAATAAAGGGGATGGACAATCTGACTTATGAGGAAAGGCTAGATTTGCTTACATTAGTAAAGAGGCGTCTAAGAGGGGATATGATAACTATATACAAATATATTCGGGGACATTACAAGGAGCTTTCAAATGAACTATTCATCCCAAGGGACGTACAAATGACTCAGGAGCATCCCTTTAGGTTGGAGGAAAGGAAATTTCGCCAGCAACAAAGGAAAGGGTTCTTTACAGTAAGGGCAGTTACCATGTGAAATTCATTACCCATGGACACAGTGATGGCAGATACAATAGATATCTTCAAAAAAAAGGTTGGACATCTTTTTAGAAAGGAAAGGTATACAGGGATATACCAAATAAGTAAACATGGGAAGAATGTTGATCCAGGGAGTAATCTGATTGCCAATTATTGGAGTCAGGAAGGAATTTATTTTTCCCCTTATGAGATATCATTGGATGATATAAGACTGGGGTTTTGTGTTTGCCTTCCGTCTGGATCAATATACTGTAAGTACGGATATAGGATAAAGTATCTGTCATCTAAATTTAGCATAGGTTGAACTTGATGTATGTATGTCTTTTTGCAACCTCATCTACTATGTA
Source organism: Ascaphus truei (assembly GCF_040206685.1). NCBI lineage: Eukaryota > Metazoa > Chordata > Amphibia > Anura > Ascaphidae > Ascaphus > Ascaphus truei. Next base: position 4,388,982 of record NC_134491.1, read on the forward strand.
ACTATGTGACTAAAGTATGTAACTACTATGTAACTATGTAACTACTATGTAACTATGTAGTATGTGTTAGAATAATGCATAAACCTCATCCATCGCGATCGCCACTGAGGTCTCCAAAACACTTGACATCCTGAGACAGGTAGGAAATAAGTGTTCCATCTGTCCTGATGCCCAGAAACAATGCCACATTGTAAAAGTTGCCGAGATCAATGAAGTCGATTATGTACATTACCAAATCAACCAGATTCTTCAGGCACACTCGCAGGATGTCTGTAAAATGAGTTGTAATAGTAATGTAGACACTTGTTTCTTTCATACCCCTTACAGGCAGTCTCGAGCATCCTGGAATTTCGGTCAAAGCCATCTCTTCGGCTGCTTAGGGGGATATAGTATAAGCCCCTAAAACCCAGATCTTTCTGGCAAACTTTTAGGAATGGCAAAATTCACCGATTTTCCTGGAAAGGCCTTGAGAGTGTTACAGACGGACGGACACGTGTGAGATATAGATAGATGTTTCTATTTGTGTATTTATAGTTAGACAAAATGAATTGTAATTAATTCATTGTAATTCTGACCAATTATTTTGTTCTAAAATTCCAATATTTATCTATTTTTCAATGGGGAGAAATATTGATGTAATATATCATTTTGTTTTTTAGGGCTCCTTAAATATGGCCATCCTAGTTATATTGACATGTTGTTCTTCTGACCCTCTCTCCAACCCCAGAGCATAATAAGCAGCCTTTTCTGGGATGTTTGCTGCTCATAACTTCTGGGTCTCAATTTGAGAAGTATAGTATGTTGGAGGAGGGTCCCGTGGCTGCAGGCAGAAAGGGTTAACACAAGAGCAGAGCCTGATTTGAAAGCAAACATTAGGCTTGTTTATATTTCTAAATGAAATGAGACCCTGTTGCATTAAAAGTCACTTGATCTTTGAACTCCTGCGCTGCCTGTAACCTGGTTTGGGAGTTCATTAGTGCGAGGGAGGAGAGAGACGTGTGAGCCGGACGCGGAGAGTCCCAGAGGAGGAAGAACACATCAACAGTGGAAACAGGCAGCCTGGTACATTACTAGCAGCACACCGCTCCGCACAGCTCACGCCACTATGCTCGCTCCGCACAGCTCACGCCACTCTGCTCACACCACTCCGCACAGCTCACGCCACTCTGCTCGCTCCGTACAGCTCACGCCACTCTGCTCACACCGCTCCGCACAGCTCACGCCACTCTGCTCGCTCTGCACCCACTCTGCTCACACCGCTCCGCACAGCTCACGCCAATCTGCTCACACCGCTCCGCACAGCTCACGCCACTCTGCTCACGCCACTCTGCTCACACCGCTCCGCACAGCTCACGCCAATCTGCTCACACCGCTCCGCACAGCTCACGCCACTCTGCTCACGCCACTCTGCTCATACCGCTCCGCACAGCTCACGCCACTCTGCTCCCGCCACTCTGCTCCCACCGCTCCGCACAGCTCACGCCACTCTGCTCACACGCTCCGCACAGCTCACGCCACTCTGCTCGCTCCGCACAGCTCACGCCACTCTGCTCACACCGCTCCGCACAGCTCACGCCACTCTGCTCGCTACGCACAGCTCACGCCACTCTGCTCGCTCCGCATAGCTCACGCCACTCTGCTCCGCACAGCTCACGCCACTCTGCTCACACCGCTCCGCACAGCTCACGCCACTCTGCTCGCTCCGCACAGCTCACGCCACTCTGCTCACACCACTCCGCACAGCTCACGCCACTCTGCTCGCTCCGCACAGCTCACGCCACTCTGCTCACACCGCTCCGCTCACGCCACTCTGCTCACACCGCTCCGTACACGCCACTCTGCTCACACCTCTGCTCACACCGCTCCGCTCACGCCACTCTGCTCACAGCGCTCCGTACACGCCACTCTGCTCACACCGCTCCGCACATGCCACTCTGCTCAAACCGCTCCGCACAGCTCACGCCGCTCCGCACTGCGCACTACACACACACCACTCCACACACCGCCCCGCACACTTCACATACTGTTCCGCGCACAGCACATATAGATTCACACAGCGCACACCGCACAAACCACAAAAAGTTTCACTCCCTCTCTCACACTAATAATCTCCTAACAAATACAAACGGCTCTGCACATTACATATATACACTGGTCCCAATGTGCAGATCTGCAGTAGGATGCCCAGTCCCATATGTTCCCGGCGCCTCCCAGGAGTAGCTGTAGTGCACTAAATGCTTTCAGGGCGGCCTGTAACCAGAAGGACTGGGGGTCCTGGAGGCCTGGGATCAGTAAAAGTATGCTGTGCCTCAGGTCAGGCCAGCACCCTCCCTGCGAGCCTTAGGATGAGCACAGAAACGGCCTGCGTCTCCCGCAGGTCAGGCCAGCACCCTCCCTGCGAGCCTTAGGATGAGCACAGAAACGGCCTGCGTCTCCCTCAGGTCAGGCCAGCACCCTCCCTGCGAGCCTTAGGATGAGCACAGAAACAGCCTGCGTCTCCCGCAGGTCAGGCCAGCACCCTCCCTGCGAGCCTTAGGATGAGCACAGAAACGGCCTGCGTCTCCCTCAGGTCAGGCCAGCACCCTCCCTGCGAGCCTTAGGATGAGCACAGAAACGGCCTGCGTCTCCCGCAGGTCAGGCCAGCACCCTCCCTGCGAGCCTTAGGATGAGCACAGAAACGGCCTGCGTCTCCCTCAGGTCAGGCCAGCACCCTCCCTGCGAGCCTTAGGATGAGCACAGAAACGGCCTGCGTCTCCCGCAGGTCAGGCCAGCACCCTCCCTGCGAGCCTTAGGATGAGCACAGAAACGGCCTGCGTCTCCCGCAGGTCAGGCCAGCACCCTCCCTGCGAGCCTTAGGATGAGCACAGAAACGGCCTGCGTCTCCCTCAGGTCAGGCCAGCACCCTCCCTGCGAGCCTTAGGATGAGCACAGAAACGGCCTGCGTCTCCCTCAGGTCAGGCCAGCACCCTCCCTGCGAGCCTTAGGATGAGCACAGAAACGGCCTGCGTCTCCCGCAGGTCAGGCCAGCACCCTCCCTGCGAGCCTTAGGATGAGCACAGAAACGGCCTGCGTCTCCCGCAGGATGTCACCAGAGGGATCCCTGGATTCTGTGACAGCTCGGACCTCACTTTACTCTGCGCATAACTACAGGAAGATTAGGAAATCACACCCAGTATCGCTTTATCACTTACAGATGAAACACTGTGGGCTCTGTGTTAATGAATACGTTATTGGTACAGTTTACAGCCATGAGTTGCTGCACTGAAGAGCTCACAATCTAAATTTGGTGCCTGACATGTTGTGTAGCACTCTAGTCCTGAGGGGGTTAAATGCACACCTGTAGAGAGAGGTGGCAGCGTGAGAAGTGCTGAGGTTGTGTAATACGCAGGTTACAAGGTGTCCTCAGTGTGCATCTCACTGCTGATACCCCGCTCTGCCCAGTTTCCCAACACCCACCGCATGCCGCCTCCAACAGCAAATCTCACCCTCACTGCTGATACCCCACTCTGCCCCGAGCTTCCCGACACCCACCGCATACCGCATGCCGCCCCCCCAACAGCAAATCTCACCCTCACTGCTGATACCCCCCCTCTGCCCCGAGCTTCCCGACACCCACCGCATACCGCATGCCGCCCCCTCAACAGCAAATCTCACCGTCACTGCTGATACCCCGCTCTGCCCCGAGCTTCCCGACACCCACCGCATGCCGCCTCCACCAGCAAATCTCACCGTCACTGCTGATACCCCGCTCTGCCCCGAGCTTCCCGACACCCACCGCATGCCTCCTCCACCAGCAAATCTCACCCTCACTGCTGATACCCCGCTCTGCCCCGAGTTTCCCGACACCCACCGCATACCGCATGCCGCCTCCACCAGCAAATCTCACCGTCACTGCTGATACCCTGATCTGCCCCGAGCTTCCCGACACCCACTGCATACCGCATGCCGCCCCCCCAACAACAAATCTCACCCTCACTGCTGAAACCCCCCCTCTGCCCCGAGCTTCCCGACACCCACTGCATACCGCATGCCGCCCCCCCAACAACAAATCTCACCCTCACTGCTGAAACCCCCCCTCTGCCCTGAGCTTCCCGACACCCACCGCATGCCGCCCCCCCAACAGCAAATCTCACCCTCACTGCTGATACCCCGCTCTGCCCCGAGCTTCCCGACACCTACCGCATGCCGCCTCCACCAGCAAATCTCGCCCGAGCTCAGGCCGGGTTCTGTTTATCAGAATACTATTTAATATCAGACGTAACTCTCTCAGGGTCAGTGTGCGCGGTGTGATCTTCTGCAAGCACAAAAACATCAACACGCAGAGGACAGTCCTCCGCTAACTACACTGCGAATAAACCGCATCTGAAACGGCCACTTACGTGATTAAGATACAGGCGCAGAAAATATACCTTTTATCAAACAGGGATATAGAGAAAAAAGGGAGAGCACAGGTTGAGGAAATTGGGGTGTGTATGGTATCTAATGGATACTGGTGGGTGTGATCGAAGTATATACAAAATCACTTACACAGCCTTGTGTAAATGTTCTCACAGCAAGGTTTCGTTGCGATTTTCTTGTCTTTTTATTTCCTGGGATGGTTTCTTTCTTCTTTTCAGGTCTTGATCTTCTTCCTGGTTTTCTCCGGCAGTCCTCAGCTCCCAGTGAGGATATCCCCCTCGGAGTGAACAGATTTGAAAACAATTGTTAGAGGGGAAATACAGACGTTATTATAAGATATCCAATAGTTTAAACCTAAATAAATAAAAAAGCAGCAAAAGCTGCAAACACTCACACGGGCAAGTGTGAGTGCAGTCCTAGGGGAAGGTGTCTTTTATCTGATGGGGTCTTCATACACAGTGACCTGCAAGGGTAATGGGGGTCTGGTGTGCAATAAAAACGAATAAAAATGAAATGATACTCACACGGCCTTGTGTGAGCAAATTCACATAGAGGTGTCTTTAAGTTCTTTTAAGGAGTAGTGGTGCTAGCTTCCGAGTAGAGAAATATATGCAGATAGCCCCTCCTCGGTGTCAGTGCAAATTAGGACAATGTCTCGCTTCTGGTAGACTACAAATGATTTTATTGTTTAAAACACTAAAAAAATGCAAACATAAAAATACAATAAAAAATGCAGAAAAAAAAGAACAGCCGTCTGTAGGGTGTAACTCGTGGATCGCGTGGCACGCAGCTAACTTGCTCCGCGTCCGGGTATAGTGTTGCTTCCTCTCTGATCCACTCCTTGACGGTGGCTGTGTTGGTTCAAAATTGCTTAGTGTTGAGAGCAACGCGTTTCGACCCTTTCTGGTCTTCCTCAGGCTCCGTAGTTTGGGGTTAAGGTTCGTAGGGTGTATTTATGTGAATGTTAGCCAATCCCCGTTCCACTTAAGCAATGTCCTCAGCTCATGTCTGATATGCAATGAGCGCTAATGAGTGCTATATATGGCACTCCGTTATCGATTGTAATCTGACACAATGATTAAGTAAAATAAATAATTAAACACACTTGGCATTATTAGCACTAAATAACACTTATGCATCTCATTAAATTATACACAATCATTTGTTTATTTATTAAATATTATATATTATCACTGTATATCACATTATAGGTATTCCACGATATTAACTTTTATTACGTCAGCAATAAGCTATATTTGTCAATTCAAACCACGTCTATATGTATTAATGTTTGTGTTTTTAGACAATATATTTAATTATTTATTTTACTTAATCATTGTGTCAGATTACAATCGATAACGGAGTGCAGTATATAGCACTCATTAGCGCTCATTGCATATCAGACATGAGCTGAGGACATTGCTTAAGTGGAACGGGATTGGCTAACATTCACATAAATACACCCTACGAACCTTAACCCCAAACTACGGAGCCTGAGGAAGACCAGAAAGGGTCGAAACGCGTTGCTCTCAACACTAAGCAATTTTGAACCAACACAGCCACCGTCAAGGAGTGGATCAGAGAGGAAGCAGCAAGTTAGCTGCGTGCCACGAGATCCACGAGTTACACCCTACAGACGGCTGTTCTTTTTTTCTGCATTTTTTATTGTATTTTTATGTTTGCATTTTTTTAGTGTTTTAAACAATAAAATCATTTGTAGTCTACCAGAAGCGAGACATTGTCCTAATTTGCACTGACACCGAGGAGGGGCTATCTGCATATATTTCTCTACTCGGAAGCTAGCACCACTACTTTTTAAAAGAACTTAAAGACACCTCTATGTGAATTTGCTCACACAAGGCCGTGTGAGTATCATTTCATTTTTATTCATTTTTATTGCACACCAGACCCCCATTACCCTTGCAGGTCACTGTGTATGAAGACCCCATCAGATAAAAGACACCTTCCCCTAGGACTGCACTCACACTTGCCCGTGTGAGTGTTTGCAGCTTTTGCTGCTTTTTTATTTATTTAGGTTTAAACTATTGGATATCCTATAATAACGTCTGTATTTCCCCTCTAACAATTGTTTTCAGATCTGTTCACTCCGAGGGGGATATCCTCACTGGGAGCTGAGGACTGCCGGAGAAAACCAGGAAGAAGATCAAGACCTGAAAAGAAGAAAGAAACCATCCCAGGAAATAAAAAGACAAGAAAACCGCAACGAAACCTTGCTGTGAGAGCATTTACACAAGGCTGTGTAAGTGATTTTGTATATACTTCGATCACACCCACCAGTATCCATTAGATACCATACACACCTCAATTTCCTCAACCTGTGCTTCCCCTTTTTTCTCTATATCCCTGTACAAATAAGGATCCTGGATAGGATTCTATTGGGGTCAGAGCCATAGGACGAGAAGACGAACCTGAGGGGACCTTTGTCTATAAGGTTGTAAAATTCATTGTTATATTTCCCCTGTTTTAAATTTCCTAGGGAGCGCCCGGGTTTTTCCCTGTTCCACACCTTTTATCAAACGTAATATTTACAGTATCCAAAAAATTGTGTGGTAACCTTGTAATCGAAAGACAGAGCCAGCACCTGTCCCACATCTAACACCAACCCAGGCCTGTGTGAGCACTAATACTGCACATAAACACACCAGGAACACGTACCTCTCACTCCCTCCTAATGTACAGGCATCAGGGACACATACCTCTCACCTTCACCTAATACACAGACATCAGGGACACATACATTTCACCCCTCCTAATACTGAGACATCAGGGACACATACCTCTCACCTTCTCCTAATACAGACATCAGGGACACGTACCTCTCACCTTCTCCTAATACACAGACATCAGGGACACATACCTCTCACCTTCTCCTAATACACAGACATCAGGGACACATACCTCTCACTCCCTCCTAATACTGAGACACCAAGAACACATACCTCTCACTCCCTTCTAATGTACAGATTTCAGGGACACATACCTCTCACCTTCTCCTAATACACAGACATCAGGGACACATACCTCTCCCCCCCTTCTAATACACAGACATCAGGGACACATACATTTCACGCCTCCTAATACTGAGACATCAGGGACACGTACCTTTCGCCCCCTCCTAATACACAGACATCAGGGATACGCGTCTCTCACGTGCCCCACCTGTGGCAGGTCCCAGACATACCCACAATCGCTCATGAGTTGAGAGAGTATTTGTTTGGACAGATGCAATAAACTCAGATGAACTTCAGCATCCGTCCCCTTTCCATTTACCAGCATGCACCAGGACAAAGGTCAGACATGCAGCCGCTGGTTGAGGCCTTAATAAGAGCACACACACTTCATTTATATTTGTAATTACCGAGAGAGAGCGTCTGAGCTCTGCCCGCAGGAGAAACAGAAACCTACTCCGTTCATCTCCGACATCCCAACGCAGGCCGGGGCATGGAGCACACTGACCTCTGACCCTGGTGTGCTGTTCTCTTATTGGACACCTGCTGAAGGTCAGCCTGAGGTCAAATATCAGCCTGGTGGAATATTTGTATCAGGGACGGCTGTCCCTACATGCAACAAGCACGGAGACGCCGAGTTCATGTGTCTCCCATTGTATATATAGATCTTATCTGAACACAGAGTCGCACAGTTACAAGACGTCATTTTGAGGTACAGGAAGATAGATGCACTGACTGGCCCACGCTAATAATGATAGCAATAATAATAATAATAAACTTATTAGACTTTTTTGACTTTGCTTAGTTTGCTGACGTCAACAAGCTGGAGGTCATACAAAGTCACGCTCTATATTACAGCATACTCGTGTTAAGGAGAGAATCCGGCTTGTGAGCGGCTTCTTTAAACTGAAGACAGAATGCTGGGTTTTTTTAATTATTTTTTTAAAAGAGGACATGAAAGTTTAATCTTCTTAGGGTGAGAGGCTAAACCTGCAAAGTGCACAATGAAACATATGTTCCAGAAGCCTTTCTGGGGACTCGGTGCCAATGGGTGAACGGTGCAGGTCTAACCAACCCAGTGCAAATGGAAATCTCCTTCAAGTATAAACTGGGACTGAAAATACAGCACCATGCACACTCCATAACCTCTGTAGTTTTAAACACAATACGAAGCTTCGTCAGTCGTCACACTGTGCTATGCACATTTATTTTAAGACGACACAGAACGGTTTCACTAGGAATCCCAGCTGGCAAACTCTCAGGCGAGATGCCCAGTGCCCACTTCAAGTGCCTTCTCCCCAGCTCACCGTCCCTAAGCTGGGGCCAGAACAAAACACTTGTGAGAATCCGTGGTCGAAGCAACTAGAGAATGAGGCCACGTGCAGGAAACCACAACTTAAAACTGTACTTGTATAGCACATTTCATCCAAGCCAAATCTCAAGCCGAGTAAGAACTAGGACTATTTTTGACAAGGAACACTGATGCAGCCTACTCTGAGGTGGAACTATTAACACGTTCTCAGTGCTCTGGTCTGCAGGACTGACCCATCATTAACGAGCTGTACTCATACACAACCATGAACAGTATATATCTTTCTTATCTCCTTCATTCATTTGAGCTTCAGGGGAGAAGATTGTTTTAGCTTCGTCTGGCAATGTGAGGGGCGCTGTTGGACCGTGCATGGGTTAGGAAAAGGGGACGTTTTTTTTCCCCCTGAAGCACAGAGCTTTGAAGAATTCCTGCCTATACAATGCAGAGTGACACGCTGGAAGAGATAAACCTGTCTGTTGTCTTTTGTCCCAGTCTGTTGGATTCTTCTGTTGACCCTTTGGCCATTAGCCAAGGTAACACGATATTACAAGGATCCTTTCATGACCTATCCTGTCACCACCTCCAGCAACCATTACGCGTCATCTCCTGGCCCATCGAAAAACCGCAAAGAACACGGGACGAAAAGACAAAAAGTGGAGTGTCTTCTTTTATCTCTGAATCTAATCCCACCTCAAGGTCTACCTGGATCCCCTCACCGCATTCCTTCTGTGTCTGCAAAACTCACATAGCGTAAGCACAACGCAGGCCTTGGCACTGAATCATCATCATACAACGACTCCTACATGCTATACAATACAAGATGTCTTTTTCAGACCTCATCGAAGGAAGAGATGTAGAACAGTATCCACAATGGGTTTTCATGTTAGATCAGTTAAAGATATCACTAATGTGACTAGTGAAACAGCTGAACGTATTACTCTACGGCTAACCAGATATCAGGGAATATAATGTCATGCTTTTCAATAACGACAATACATTGTATTTACATAATGCCTTTCATTTCCCCAGCACTTATTAACATTAAACTTAGATTTATCCATGCAGCCATGTCAGGGGTGGAATCCTGGCAGCACATTTCCGGGATGCTGCCTGAATAACGATCTCCAAGGGCGGATGTAAGAGAAAAAGAGACATCTTAATATGATGACCTAAATCCAAATGAGAAAGTAGGGGTCAGGTAAATAAAGGTCCCTATATACTAAATGGTGCTATTTTTTTTTTTTTTTTTAAACATCACTGATACACAAATTAATAGGCCGGACGCTGTCTTATGGAATAGCACCATTTAGTCAATATGGGCCAAACTGTCTCAGGTTAGAATAGATCCCACAATGCTGCAGTCAAAACCAACAACCAAAATAATTCTGCGTTCATTTACTAATATTTTCATGTTTTTCTAATCATTTCCTTGCTCTGTAATTATGTAAATACCTGAGTTGGAAGTAATAATCGCTCCCGTGTGGAAATGTGACAAAGGTAATAATGAATTAGGACAAACATTATTTTTTGGAATGGCTCAACCTCTGCATTTTTAAAAAGCAAACTTTTCACTCTTCATACAGAAAATGGTCATGAAGAGCATCATAAATCAGTAACCACCGATTTGATCTGATGTATTCACGTTTAAAAGTTCACCTAATCCTCCCCCTGTTAAATATTGCTTCTCACATACGTATCTATATATATAGTCAGGGTTGACTCTTGAAGATAGCTCAAGTCAATGATCGCTTCTTCTGGCATCTACACAATTAACTTCCCTTCATTGCACATCAGTGGCATGTTAAATTTTTCCTAACTACCTCAATAGGTGCCCATAATCTCATCACATTATATGAAGCATGTCCAATAAAAAGAACATTGATAGTCACTTTAGCTCAATATAGTTGCAAGGTTTTATCTGCTATGGCCCAAGGAAAGATGGAACCTCATCATTAAAAAGCATCTTGGCCCAGTGTACTTGGCAATAGGATACATAGTGAGGATCACATGACAAGTCCCTCACCTTTTCTACAAATCGCTTTACTTGCGTGAGAAGAGAGATAAGTAACAGACCATCACTGTGTGGGTGTGTAGTAAATAACAGTGGGGTCAGCAGCTCAGAGTTTATCCCAATTAGATGTTGACTTTTTATGTTCTATGCGGCCAACAACTCAACTGCAGCTGTGTAATATAAGCAAGCTTCTCCACACCGGAGGTGGCTGCACACTGTGTGCTCTGTGTCAGCTATGTGCAGGGTAGTAATGTAACACTGGGTGGAATGACCATACAAAGTCTACTAGTGCAGAACATTGCACGGTCTGACATCCAAACAGTAATGACAGCTATGAGGTTTCACGCTCCTTAGCCCCCAATAATTTCATGAAATCTGCATGGGCAGATTGGCTGGAGTTAATTTCCTCGTAATCTATAACATGTAACCAGTTCTGGGCTGGTGGAGACCACGGAAGGGCAGGGAACATTACATGACTGCAAAGGACTGTGCAGACCAACACAATAAGACATGTTAGCGTTTATAGCAATGGCACAAATGTTCTTTTGTGCATGTGTGTGTGTGTATACGTGTGTGTGTATGTGTGCATGTCCGTGTGCGTGAGTGTGTTCCCTGGGGGTGCACGGCTGGTGCAGTATCTGAAGAGCACAGAACATCAGACCCCGGGATAGCAGGAGCTACAGTATATTCTCCCCACACAAGTAATCTGAGTAACTGCATATTTGAAATGGTTCTCATATTTTGGGCCCTTTGTAAACATGCGCAGGATACTGATCAGGGGTGGGGAGATGTGACTCATGTCGCTTCTCCTGCTCTCCTCTGTTACCTGATAATCTTTCAAGATTCTATTCACAGTTGGAAACAGCTCTACCATGGTGTGTGTTCAATGTTGTGCGTGCTTGTGTGTGTTTAATGGCTGTGTGTGTGTGCATGTACAATATATGTGTGAACAATAGAGCAGTTTGGAAGAGTGTACATACAATGTGTGTGTGCACACTGGTCTATATGAATGGATATGTGTGATCAATAAGGCTTTGGAGAAATGTGTGTGTAAAACAGCCTGCATCCCTGTGAATCTACAAAGAACCTGCTTTGTAACTCAGCTGTGATCACGGAGGCCTTGAAGTCACTGTAGCCCTGTCTAAATCCCATGCGTCCCAAACACAAGCAGCTGCCATGCATCCCCAGTTGTGCTGTGTACAGTTCGTTTTTCACACTAACATATGAAAAGCTCTTACGCACATCCTGACATTAAAACACAATCACATGGCTGGGAGCTTTCGCTATATCGTGACTCCAGTATATATTTCTGCGCGTTATGTGAGTTTGTGGCCTGCTGCTGTAAAAGGTATACAGTATGCGACGTCTTCACAGCTGTCACAGTCACACAAGTGTGCAATCCACTTTAGGGACAATCAGAAATGCGAGGCAGTCACAGTGCAGCCCCTCCCAGCCCGCTAATTATTACAGGTGTTCCTCTCTGCAGCAGTTTAAACCACAAACTAAGCCGCCCACTGAGCACACCCCCATCCCTATTTTGAATTCTAAGCCGCGTTACCCAAAAAGAAAACAAAGCATTCAGGTGTGGTGTCGAAACCTGTGTTTTATGAGGTGAAGTGCGGCTTATGCTGTCCTTTATCTGTATCCACGTGTGAACCTCCTGAAAGGAGCGAGGCAGAAACAACATCTTCCAAACCACAATGAACAAACAGCGGCGTGTAAGTGCTTTGCCGTGAGAGGCGTTTGTTTAAGTAACAGCAGTTTAAAAGTAAAGACCTAACATCAACATAAACAGCTGTGATACTGTGTGTCTGACAGCTACTAAGAGCCAGCAAGTCAATGTCTGCACAACACTTCAATCAGTAACAAACACAAACTATGGAGATTATATACATCATTTAAGTTATGGTGGGTGAAAAAGACGACAAGAAACCTCCACCGTTAGCATATAGCCAATAAAGAATATAATTTGTGAGCACATTCACATGTCTTAGACAGGTCTGCAGCCCTGCCTTTCAACCATTATCACCCAGCATACAGTGCTTCCACTGCAGCAAGGGATTCTGGGAACTTACATGCAAATAGGCACACAATGTGTCACCTTTTGCCTGTAATCCATTTTACATGGAACCCTTATAAGCAAATGATTTGCTGTTCACACAACTTTTAAGCGAACCTGAAAATTGCAAAGCCAGTACAGTACATCCAACCTCGCACGGATGAGATCCACAAGGTCGAAACAGCTGTCTGTGAGGGGTTTGACTGTCTGCATCTAATCCCATGCTGTGCTTAAAAGCTGTGTGAACAGCGAAGCATTTGCTTATAAGGGTTCCATGTAAAAAACGATTTCAGGCAAAAGGTGACACATTGTGTGCCTATTTGCATGTCATTTCCCATAATCCCTTGCTGCAGTGGGAGCCCTGTATGCTAGGTGATAATGGTGAAAGGCAGGGTTGCAGACCTGTCTAAAACATGTGAATGTGCTCACAAGTGATGTTCTTTGTTGGATATATACTGTATATATTATACACAGAACTTCTTTTATAATGACAGCTCATATTTTTCTGTAGCCTGCTGCTCGCAATGTATTTTCCATTATATTTACATTATGAGGACACGACTATATTCCAACAAGTTATTAACCAATATATCATTTATCCTGAATTATAATGCAGCAGGGAAGGTGCTACATTGTCAAGTAAAGAGCCACAATCCTCGCTGTGAACCATAGTAAGATTTAAATTACATGGCTATTCACTAAACTCCATAAATGGCTCAATCATTTTTGGAATCGACCTTTGACCCTTTATCCGACCCCTTATCAGAGTTGAGTGAATCCTGGTCTGTGTGTGTGTGTAACAGAGAACGCAATTCCCACACATAGATTCCAATGGTGTAACACGTTACTAAGCAGCTTTATTCCCGAACACAGACAGCTTTAATGACATATGCAATTATTCTTTGGGGGGGGAACATGTTCCCCAAAAACCGAAAACTTCTGGAAGAATTCACAATTAAAACAAAAAAAAAATACATTTGGAAATAGAAATATTTTGGGCCAAATCAGTGGTATCAGAACATTTCCCCTTTTAGTGAAGAGATTCATTTCTGACGGTGAATACACGAGGGCAGTAGAGGTCTCTGCTACTCTTTCCTGGGTCTAATCGTCCAATTTATCACCCAAGGATGCCGGAGTTTGACTCTGTAGGACACATCTGCTTCTCTGGGTGTTGCGGTGTCACTGAGATATAGTGTCCGCAGCACGCAGAATAAAGTCTAGTGACAGCAAGGTGTCCACAGCACCGACAGCTCCTCCCGAGGAGTCAGCGCTTGTGCCATGCTGTAATCCTTGTACACAGAGCTAATACAGATGCCATGCAGAGGCAAAAAAAGTCATTATTAGGAACATCGAATTGCTTGTACCGCAGAGCTTACAATCTAAACCGAATCCGCCATCAACCAATTCTAATGGATAATTTATTTCTAACCATGAACTCAGAGATGTTACACTTTCACCGCGCTTTGAAAGTACAGCGGCAAATCGGCGCTGCTGGAGTCTGTCTGCAGCGCTCTGATCGTAACCCAGAGGTTCCCAACTCCAGTCCTCAGGACGCCCCAAACATGTCTGGCTTTAAGGATATCCCTGCCTCAGCATAGGTGGCTCAATCGAAGTCACTGATTGAGCCACCTGTGCTGAAGCAGGAACATTCTGAAAACCTGACCTGTTGGGAAGTCCTGAGGACTGGAGTTCAGAACCCCCTGTGTTAACCCCTTTTCTGGCTGAGGGACCAGTGAGGCATTTCCCTGCAATGCATTGCAGACCCCTCTGACGACAAAAGGGTTAACAGGATCATTCCTGAGCTACACAGCAGACCCAAGAAAACTCACAGGATGGCGGACATTTTTAAAAGTACCCGAAAAATCTAACTTCACCCTAACAAAGGCTCCCTGGCACTGATAGTGTTAATAAGTATAATGTTTTCGTAGGTTAGGACTTTCTAGGGAATTACCATGGGTGGGGGCAGGCGAGTTTCGCCTCTGGCAGATCTACCTGTGACTGAGGGCGGGGCAGTGAGATGTCCTTTCAAGATTGTGGCCTTCCAGAAGCACACAGGGGAAGCAAGTTCAGGTTACAGAGGAACCTGGACAGCGATGATTAATTAAAGCAGCACCAGCCAGGACACGGGCAGAGGGCAATTCTGTGTTCCACACCATCCTGTGCCCTTGACAAAAAGGTCACTCGCCAACAAGGGACTCCTTGGCATTATCCCTGGCAGGTCCTTAACCCTGTCACTTTTTCAAGGACATAGAGAGCAGCTACACGTCTGCCTGAAAGGTGCCAGCAATACAAGAGAGTGACTGCAGTGTGCTCTACGATGGGCGGCAGGCTCAGGTTGAGTGTTCCTTTGACATATGCTGAAGAGACAGCCGATCACACACTAATACACCAAGCAGCAGAAATCAGCCCTGGCAGGTTTGGGACTCGCAGACGGAAAAGAAAAAAAAACACCATATAAATAAAATCAAAATAGCTAATGGAAAGCAAGGGAACAGGATTGCCATTATATGTTAAGATGATAATAAATCTTTAAATGTGCCAATGATTGCTCTGAATACACCAAAAAACTGCTGTCAATCAACTTGGAAATGTGGGTAGCAGTGGCGTTCCCCGAGTGATTGAAGCGGTGTTGTGTGGGACGGTCACTAAACAGCAATGCAGAGTGTGTGTGAAATATCAGTTCACAGGCAATGAATACAATTCAAAATACACCGATGCAAACTGTGAGGGTGCTGAGCATGGCGCAGAACCTCTGTGTGAACTCTGATTGGACACGGGATATTAACCCATGGATATCTGTGTGAGAGAGCAAGCTCTTCAGCCAACACAATCCCTGTGCTGTGTTATTTTGTACGTAAAGCAGGGCTGTATAAAAACTAGATATAGGGAGAGGGAGCGGCTCAGTGAGTAGCAGGGGAACCTGGTTCAATTCCCGGAGTCGGCTCCTTGTGACCCTGGGCAAGTCACTTTATCTCCCTGTGCCTCAGGCACCAAATACAGATTGTAAGCTCCACGGGGCAGGGACCTGTCCTGAAAAATGTCTTCTATACAAGAACATGCTATTATTATTATTATTATTATTATACGCAGTGGTTGACAAATCACAAAAAAATCTACTCGCCACCTAGTACCAAACGTGTGCTGCTTGGGCCAATATTTACTCGCCCGGGGGTTAAATCCACTCGCCCGGGGCGAGCAAATGTATAGGTTTGTCGAACACTGATTATACGGAATAACAATGTTTTTAGTCAATGCGCACTGATGAATAAACATTGAACCAATATTTTTATACTTTTCCCCCATATTAAAATAAAATGTTTTGCAAGTACTTAGAGAAAGCACATTACATGCGATGTGCGAAGACGGTATTTATAAGGTTTTCAGGCATTTAAAAATGCCAACACATTTCTGATGCAGGAAATAATGCACCTGCCCAATTAGTAAATATGCTAAATATTGTACTCTTCTAACCCCCCCCCCCCACCCAGAAAATGATTTCCTTAGAGTGGATGCATCACTCATATACTGTTAATAAAAACATCTTTTTGATATCCTGCCATTTGAGCTGCGCATTCTCTGGCAGTGAATGGGTTACCTGTCTGTAACGGGCACACAGGGGCAGGGCGAATTTTTAGGTTGACCAGCTGGATCTCACACAACATATTGTGCCTCCAGCCTGCACCCTCTGTTATGTTAAGGTCTCGTCTGAATACTTTCACAGCTATTCCATTGGCCGCTGTTCAATTAAAGCACCAGACTCTCTTTCTTATATGTATTAATACATCTTACACACACAATCACACACACACACAATCACACACACAATCACACACACACAATCACACAAACAATCACACACGCACACCTTTGGATCGATCACAGTTTAATATGCAAAGGAACAGAAGTCACAACAGCAGCCAGTACACAATGCAGATGGCTGAGAATGTTCTCCCATGCTGCTTTATATCGCCGCCCTGATCACTGCACCCCTGGAATCCCTACAGCAAATCGCTGCTCACCTAGGCAGGAGCTCACTTTGTTACTCAGTGCTTTTCATTGCTAGGTTTCGGGGAGATAATATGAAAAGCTATTGAGCAGATCCTAAAATCATGAAGACGTCAGAAAAAGTGCCGGAAAGGAGATACATGATGGAATAACTGCGGCTTTGTAAGCCAGGGTTGCTCCTTTAAATATAGAATCACCAAAAGGACGACAGATGGCACAGAAAGTGGAATTGTGAGGTACTCACCCAACAGAAGAAAAGGATGCGAGGAGAAGTTTGAGAGAGGGGGAGTAAAGAGGGGGGGGGAAACGAGACGGGGGGAGGAAAGAGCGAGGGGAGGGGGTGAGAGAGAGACGGGGGGAGAGAGAGGAGAGAGGAGGAGAAGAGAAAGGGGGAGATGTGGGGAGAGTGGGAGAGAGGAGGGAGGAGAAAGAGAGATAAAGAGAGAGAGGGGGAGAAAGAGAGAGCGGGGGAGAAAGAGAGAGCAGGGGAGAAAGAGAGAGGGAAAGAGAAGAAGAAAGAAAGAAGAGAGAGAAGGGGGGAAGAGAGCAAGAGAGCGAGAGATGGCCTGTGCTATAATTATCTCCCAGGTCCTAGAACATGTGAACACATGAGGAGGAGGAGCACTGTTACATAAGGGTCTTTAACGTAGGACTCCCAAAGGTAGCTAAAGGTAAGTCACTGCATGAAGACCGGTCAGGTCTCAGTCTCACTGGCTTTAAGAATACGAGATTTCCACAGAGTCTTACACTTTAATCCATTGGTGGGCAACAGGTGGCCCTCAGGGGCGTTACCTCCGCCCCCCAACCTGTGGCAGCCCTAGCAGCCCTCTCTTCAACTCTCCCCAGTGTAGAGGGAGCGGAGATGTTTCTTGCATATATCATAGCTTCTCTCCTCTCCCTCAGATACTTAATGACAGTGCACTGATAAATACAGTACTGCCCGCTCCTCTCCTGCGCTGATACATACAGTACTGCCCGCTCCTCTCCTGCGCTGATACAGTACTGCCCGCTCCTCTCCTGCTCTGATAAATGCAGTACTGCCCGCTCCTCTCCTGCGCTGATAAATACAGCACTGCCCGCTCCTCTCCTGCGCTGATACATACAGCACTGCCCGCTCCTCTCCTGCGCTGATACATACAGCACTGCCCGCTCCTCTCCTGCGCTGATAAATACAGTACTGCCCGCTCCTCTCCTGTGCTGATAAATACAGCACTGCCCGCTCCTCTCCTGTGCTGATAAATACAGTACTGCCCGCTCCTCTCCTGTGCTGATAAATACAGTACTGCCCGCTCCTCTCCTGCGCTGATAAATACATTACTGCCCGCTCCTCTCCTGTGCTGATAAATACAGTACTGCCCGCTCCTCTCCTGCGCTGATACATACAGTACTGCCCGCTCCCCTCCTGTGCTGATAAATACAGTACTGCCCGCTCCTCTCCTGCACTGATAAATACAGTACTGCCCGCTTCTCTCCTGTGCTGATAAATACAGTACTGCCTGCTCCTCTCCTGCGCTGATACATACAGCACTGCCCGCTCCTCTCCTGCGCTAATAATTACTGTACTGCCCGCTCCTCTCCTGCGCTGATAAATACAGTACTGCCCGCTTCTCTCCTGTGCTGATAAATACAGTACTGCCCGCTCCTCTCCTGCGCTAATAATTACTGTACTGCCCGCTCCTCTCCTGCGCTAATAATTACTGTACTGCCCGCTATGTAATGTGCTGCCCTTTGCTTTAAAATAAGAACATTTCCATTTGAACATAACTTTCATTGCGGAAAAAGCTGGGCTACAATGACTAGGTATATATATATATATATATTAGGGAGACAGCTCGCACTCCAAAGATAAAACAATGATTGCGGTGCATGTCCTATAAGGATAAATAAGGAAAAGGTAGTCAACTCTGGCAAGAGTAAACAGACAGCACTCGGTGGTAAATGAAAAATAAGACCTATAATCAGATAAACAGCAGCACAAACAAGACCAGCGTTTCGGTCCTCGTATATATAAATATGCCTGCGCCAAAGCGGGCGTTCAGTCCCCATAGAAGTCAACAGGGATCTTCAGCCAAAAATGGTATAATGACCATTGTGGCATATAGAAAATGACCCCCAATATCAACAGGTCATTGTATATAGGTAGCCAGTGGGAGGGACATATATCCCCTCAAACCAACCTTGAAACAACACGTGGAGGGACACCTGTGCTCACAAACAAGTATACCTGAGATATACTTTGCATACCATATTAGCATATATCTCAGGTGTCGCGTACAGCACACCTGTGAGCACGTGACCTGCATACGGGACAAAGGTTAATACACAGCTCACAAGCTGTCCCACTTTTCACCTTCGCAAAGGTCCCTCAAATTAACAATATCTCCCCTCAATCTGTCCCCATATACCATCTGTCACGAACAGCACACAAGTGAGCACGTGACTTAGATAATGCAACCAGGGTTAATACACACAGCTACTCTAGCCAACTCATCGTTCACCTGCGCAAGATACCTTCAATTAGTTAATATTAACCCCTTACTCAATAGCAATCCTATCTATATGCTGTCACCACCCGAAAAATTATGCAAATAAAATATGTAAAATTATCTGCCAGGGTCTCAGGTCCCTATTTATCCAACAAAAAACTATGTACATAACACACAAATATCTGTTGTAGAAATGCAGGACCATTTCTTAAAATAACAGGATAAAACAAAACGTGCAGTATGTGAGGATTTTCTCCCAGAGAGGTCACTGGCAAAGGATTGAGAAATCAAGTGTTTTGTCCAAAACACACCTATGTTGAAATCTGATTTTCATAATCTTTGCTAAGGCGTATGTACTATTTTTTCTCCCCATGGAAACAATTTAAGCCCATCCCTGTCGTAAATCAGCTGCGAGATTGACAGTTTTATGACAAGAGTAAAAGAAACTGCTACAAACTACGTTTAAACCATGCCTCAGTATATAACCGCACTCATAACTTCCCATCCCTAGTACCTAGACATACATGAGTGACTTTAATAGATTCAGACGCTCATGACGGACGCAACGAGACAAAGTATGACTGTCGTAATCCTAAATTTGAGGGACAAATAGATATCTGTCCTTGGCACCTCTTACCCATGCAGTGTGTGGTCTTGTTACCTGCCACTCTGTGACACGATTACAGATTTGTAACTCTTAGTATGTACTGTAGATGAGGTTACATGATATTCTCATTTTTAACAAAGTCCTTCAATGCGAGCATCTCTCTGGAATGCACCAGTAATTATTCACAAACGTTGAGGCTTCTTTGAGGCTGACAGCATAGTATCTGGTTAGCGTTTATGACCTTCTTTGAAGCCCAGCACAGACCCAGAAAAGGTCTTGACCTATTATAAACACAATATATTGTATTTTTAAACCCAAATTGTTGCACCATTAACCTCTGAAGCACCAGATGGATTAAAATACATAATATTTCATGATATTATCATGACACCACCCTCCTTAAAATGAGCGATGGGACTGGCTTACACACCAGTCCCGCGCTCATACGAATACCGCCTTCACCGTGGCGTGATGAACCGTCCATTTCGTCCCAGTCAGGGGTCCATGTCCCTACTGGCTGTCTCTTTCTAGCGGTCTCTGCCTCTGGCTCTCTTAGTCTCTCTACCTTCCTCTGAGAGCTTTGCTTTCTTCATTCCTGTCTCTCTTGCTCAGCTTCTCTCTCTCTTCCCTCTGCAGACTTTCTCCCTGCCTCACTGTCTTTCTTCCTATTGATGTCTCTATCTCTCCCAGCCTCTCTCTCGCTTCCCTCTGCAGACTGTCCTTCTACCTTTCTTCCTCTTGCCGTCACTCTCCCAGCCTCTCTTCCGTCTGCCTCACTTTTTTTCTCCCTCTTGCTGTCTCTATCTCTCCCTTTCCCAGGCTCTCTCTCTCTGCCTCTCTCTTTCAGTCTCTCTCTCTCAGCAGTCGGGGTCTGTGATGGATTATCACACTCCCCCAGGTCTATAAACACTGTCAGATCCAGGGTGATGGGCTGCAAATGGAAGCCCTCGCTGTCCCCCACTTTGAGACGACAGGCTGTAATGAGAAGCTCTCTCTGACCCCTCTTTGGCACAATCTCCTTGGACACCCCAGTAGGGTCTTCTGTGATGGCAGGCTGTACTGGGAAACTATCTTTGCCCCGCACTCTGGTACACCCCCCTCACTAACCCCCTTGGGGCCCCCTGTGATAAGGACTGTAATGGGAAGCACTCTCTGGCCCCCACTTTGCTACAGCCCCCCATAATCACCTCCTCTGGACCCCCTGCGACATCTGGTTGGTGGTGATTGATTGTACAGGGAGGTCCCTAAAGCCTCCCACTTTTGTAAACCCCTGTCAGTCACCTTTCCCCGGTCCCCAGTGTGCATCAGTACCTGAAATTGTTCAATGGGTCCCTGAGCTTGTTGGGTCACAGCGGTCTCATATTGGGTAACCATCTTTCTAAGATCATTACCTAGCAACACATTACCAGGAATATCATCAATTACTGCCACCTTCCGCACACCCTGCTCAGTATCCCAATTCAAGTATACCTTTGCCACTTGCAAAATGTGATGCCCCCTTCCACCACCCCCATATGCAGAGTCCTTCCAGGAATGATTCTCAGGTCGCACCTGTCCTGGCCACACCAGGGTAAGATAGCACCTAAGTCACTCCGTCCTTGGGTGAGTTTCTGACCCACCAGGACTGGCTGCAAGTGGGCACCTATGTTTTCTTGTGGCCTGGATACCACACAGGCACCAAGGCGCACTCCTGAGGGGTGATCCCCTCCAGAGGCAGTTGCAGGCTCCTTCCTTTCTGGACAGTTGGTGCTGATGTGCCCTAGCTGTTGGCAGGTAAAACACCGATGGGTATCCCCTTGTCTCAGTGTACCAACCCCCCCTCCCACCTCAAAGAAGGCTCAGTAGGTGTAACAAGAGGAGATTGTGGGGTTTCTTTCCATCTTGGGAAATGCTCCATATGAGATTTGGAAGGGCTGGAATCTCGGCTGCTTAGTTCTGGCGATGCCCTCTGGAGCTTGGCAAGTTCCAGCTGGTGCCGTAGGTCTGCAGCGTGTCTTTCCCTCGCAACCTTGCGTTCTGCAGCTGCTTGCCTTTCTCTTTCTGCTGCACATTTTGCAGCATATCTCGCATCTGCAGCTGCTTGTCTTTCACTCTCAGCCTCACACTCTTGGAACTGGGTGATGAGCTGCAACCGCATTGTAGTATCTACTGGTCCCAGGTACTTCAGAGCTGTTTGCAAGTACACATCCAGGGCACTGTCAAGCTGAGAGCTGCTTTAATCCTCAGAATATGACAGTCCTGGGTTCCTTGCCCGTAGGCAATTTCCAGTGCTAAGCCACCCTCAGTTCCACTTCTGTGGTTGTCCTGGCCCAGTGTAGCATCTTGCTCTCTATTATTTTCCAGCAAGATTTGTATGAGCTCTTCTTTATTTTTACCCAGACCTTGGAGATCACGCTCCTTACACTGAATCACCAGCGCCTCTTTTGTCTGGCATCGGTATAAAATAGCCATATTCACTACACTTACTCAAAATAAAAAGATAGCAAAAGAAAAACAAGAGGGGAAGAGTATGAACCTGTCTGCTTGTATGTTTTATAAAAAAAAGCACTGAGCAATACTGTAGCTTTGGGTTACTAAGCAGTGATCTCTCGCAAGTGGCACACAGGTCAGTCACGTTTTAGGGGTTTGTTTGTCCCGCAGGCATAAACGCAAACCACTAAAAAGATCTGATATTAACAAAAATACAAATTGTTATCCCACTGCTATGCCACCATTTGTCACATACGGCACACCTGTGAGCACGTGACATGCATACGGGTTAAGGCTTAATACACAGCTCGCAAGCCGTCCCACTTTTCACCTTTGCAAAGGTCCCTCAAATGAACAACATCTCCCCTCAATCTGTCCCCATATACCATCTGTCACGAACAGCACGCAAGTGAGCACGTGACTTAGAAAATGCAACCAGGGTTAATACACACAGCTACTCTAGCCAACTCACATTTTGCCTGCGCAAGGTACCTTCAATTAGTTAATATTAACCCCTTAGTCAATTGCAATCCTATCTATATGCTTCATCCACCCAAGAAATTATGCAAATAAAATATGTGAAATTATCTGCCAGGGTCTCAGGGCCCTGTTTTTATAGAAAAAACATTGCACACAAAAATCTGTTGCAGCAAAATGTGTCTGAATATGCAAAAGTTCATTCAGAGCCCAAAGCATCACTTATTAAATGTTATATATATATATATATATATATATATATATATATATATATATATATATATATAATAAATGCTTGGATTACAGAAAAAGGATTACAAGAACCTACAAATTACAGTAAATGCAGGACAGTTTCTTAAAATAACAGGATGAAAACAAAACACAAATCCCTATACAAAACGTTACCGTGCAGTATGTGAGGATTTTCTCCCAGAGAGGTCACTGGCGAAGGATTGGGAAATCAAGTGTTTTGTCCAAAACACACCTCTGTTGAAATCTGATTTTCATCATCTTTGCTAAGGCTTATTATGTACTATTTTCCCCTCATTGAAACAACTTAAGCCCATCCCTGTCGTAAATCAGCTGCGAGATTAACAGTTTTATGTCAAGAGTAAAAATAAACCTGCTACAAAGGGACGTTTAAACCGTGCCTCAGTATATAACCGCACTCATAACTTCCCATCCCTAGTATCAAGACATACGTGAGTGACATTAATACATTCAGACGCTCGTGACGGACACAACAGGACTAAGTATGACGTCGTAATTCTACATTTGAGGGACAAATGGATATCTGTCCTTGGCACCTCTTACCCATGGTCTTGTTACATGCCACTCTGTGACACGATTACAGATTTGTAAGTCTTAGTATGTACAGTAGATGACGTCACACGATATTCTCATTTTTAATAAAGTCCTTCAATGAGAGCATAACCCAGCGGTGCGCAATCTGTGGGGCGCGACCCCCAGGGGGGGCGCGAGACTGCCGACGGGGGGCGCGGGGTTTACAGAGGCCCCGCGTGCTTCCCGAAGGCACTTAAATTAAGTGCCGGGGGAGCTGCAGGGTCTCTGTAAACCATACTTACCCGTGGCTCCGGCGGCTTCCTCCCGGCGTCGCCATGGCAACGCGGCGGCAAAATGACGCTGCGAGGTCATGTGACGTCACGTTGCTATGGCAACGTGACGTCATTACGCCGGTGCGAGGGTAAGTTGGGGTTGGGGGGGGGCGCGGGAGTGAGGGGACAGCCGGCAGGGGGGCGCAGGGAAAAAAGTTTGCGCCCCCCTGGCATAACCTGTGTGTCACCTCTCTCTGGAATGCACCAGTAATTATTCACAAACGTTGAGGCTTCTTTGAGGCTGACAGAATAGTTGGTGTTTATGACCTTCTAAACCCCACATGTCACTTTTAGTGGGCTATCCATGACAGGAAAGAAACAAGCAGGAGATTGGTGGGACTGCGAACCCATAGAAATTAGCGGAACTAACCAGATAATAGAAAAAAAAATGTTTTTTTTATTTGATTACATAATAAAAAACAGAACAAAAATACAAAAAGGGACAAAAGTCTCTTCCCATGCGTCCAACTCTGAGTGAAATGCGTGGGAGGAGACTTTTGCAGTACGCGCTTGTTCAAGCGCCAGCCAGTTGAGACGGTGCACCAAAGGGAGCTGAAGCAACTCCCCACCGTTTTCATAGGAGGCTCTGGGTTGATTTCCATTCCTGGCTACGATGAAGAGGTAATTACCCTTGTCCATTTTGGATTTCCCGGGTTGGTTCATTTATCACCCTTCAAGTGCTCTCCTCTCTCCTCTTCTCTCAACCTACTTGGCCTTTTGCATTTAGCAGCAGATCACTATAGTACTTATGCCAATTGAGATTACCCATTATTTTTTTTAATGTCATTATTGGTTCTCATTCAGTGCAATTCCTAGAGTTTGCACTAGGTTTGTTTTGTTTTTTGTTTTTTTTAAACTATATCCATGATAGGCCCCCATAATTAAGTTATTTTTGAAGCCGCACAGACAAGGTCTTGACCTGTCATAAACCCAATATATTGTATTTTTAAACCCAAGTTGCTGCGCCATTAACCCCTGAAGCACCAGATGGATTAAAGTACATAATATCTGATGATATTATCATGACACAAGGTATCTCAGGTGTGCTCCTTTTTGAGCACAGGTGTCCCTCAAAGTGTGGTTTCAAGGTTGGTTTAAAGCAGTGGTGGGCAACATGATATACCTCAAGGGCCTCATGTAATCTATTGTCACATAACCGCTTACTATAACTTCTCCTATTGTCCCATATAACTAGGGTGACCCTATTTGTCCCAGCAAAAACCGGAGTAAATGTAATGCATGTGCAGTTGGCACTCGCCGGCTGCACATGCTGGTTGCTCATGTACTATTGGAGCATGCCGGTCGTGAATGCGCAGTCGGCGCTGGCCAAGGGGATCCAAAAACCAGGACAGCACCCAGAAATGTAGGGACAGAGCCCTAAAAACTGGGACATCTGGTCACCCTACATATAACCCCTCCCTATAACTCCTCCTATTACCCCATATAACTCCTCCCTATAACTCCTCCTATTACCCCATATAACTCCTCCTATTGTCCCATATAACCCCTCCCTATAACTTCTCTTGAGTAAGCTCAGCATGAAGAGCCAGAGTACTGAGTGAGTAATCTCAGCATGAAGAGCCAGAGTACTGAGTGAGTAATCTCATCATGAAGATCCAGAGTACTGAGTGAGTAATCTGAGCATGAAGATCCAGAGTACTGAGTGAGTAAGCTCAGCATGAAGATCCAGAGTACTGAGTGAGTAATCTCAGCATGAAGATCCAGAGTACTGAGTGAGTAATCTCATCATGAAGATCCAGAGTACTGAGTGAGTAAAGGCAGAGGTAATCCGAGGAAGGGAAGCGGAGCACAGCTGTGGAACAGAGGGGCCACACACCGACAAGATAGGTTAAAAATAAGCTTTATTCCATGGTGCAATCGTGGTGGGAACACGTAGGTAAACTCTGACGCGTTTCAGCCGCAAGGGCCTTTGTCAAAGTGACATACCATCACAGGATCATTACATTACCTGACAGTGTCTGGATGTTACCATATGGACAGTTTATGCTCATACTATGCCTTAGGAGAGCTATATATGCACCAGGTCTAGGAGACTTACGAGGCCTCTTTATTAATCATCTGTCTACGGGACTATATATAACATTAAGACGTATATGTGGATTTATGGTTCCTCTGCTACTGAGCACCGAAGCTTGGAATTCTTTCCAGTGTACACACTGAGTGAGTAAGCTCAGCATGAAGCGCCAGAGTACTGAGTGAGTAATCTCAGCATGAAGAGCCAGAGTACTGAGTGAGTAATCTCAGCATGAAGAGCCAGAGTACTGAGTGAGTAATCTCAGCATGAAGAGCCAGAGTACTGAGTGAGTAATCTCAAATGAAGAGCCAGAGCACTGAGTGAGTAAGATCAGCATGAAGATACAGAGCACTGAGCGAGTAAGATCAGCATGAAGAGCCAGAGCACTGAGTGAGTAATCTCAGCATGAAGAGCCAGAGCACTGTGAGTAATCTCAGCATGAAGAGCCAGAGTACTGAATGAGTAATCTCAGCATGAAGAGCCAGAGCACTGAGTGAGTAAGATCAGCATGAAGAGCTAGAGTACTGAATGAGTAATCTCAGCATGAAGAGCCAGAGTACTGTGAGTAATCTCAGCATGAAGAGCCAGAGTACTGAGTGAGTAATCTCAAATGAAGAGCCAGAGCACTGAGTGAGTAAGATCAGCATGAAGATACAGAGTACTGAATGAGTAATCTCAAATGAAGAGCCAGAGCACTGAGTGAGTAAGATCAGCATGAAGATACAGAGTACTGAGTGAGTAATCTCAGCATGAAGAGCCAGAGTACTGAGTGAGTAATCTCAGCATGAAGAGCCAGAGTACTGAGTGAGTAATCTCAGCATGAAGAGCCAGAGTACTGAGTGAGTAATCTCAAATGAAGAGCCAGAGCACTGAGTGAGTAAGATCAGCATGAAGATACAGAGTACTGAATGAGTAATCTCAAATGAAGAGCCAGAGCACTGAGTGAGTAAGATCAGCATGAAGATACAGAGTACTGAGTGAGTAATCTCAGCATGAAGAGCCAGAGTACTGAGTGAGTAATCTCAGCATGAAGAGCCAGAGTACTGAGTGAGTAATCTCAGCATGAAGAGCCAGAGTACTGAGTGAGTAATCTCAGCATGAAGAGCCAGAGTACTGAGTGAGTAATCTCAAATGAAGAGCCAGAGCACTGAGTGAGTAAGATCAGCATGAAGATACAGAGTACTGAGTGAGTAATCTCAGCATGAAGATACAGAGTACTGAGTGAGTAATCTCAGCATGAAGAGCCAGAGCACTGTGAGTAATCTCAGCATGAAGAGCCAGAGCACTGAGTGAGTAATCTCAGCATGAAGAGCCAGAGCACTGTGAGTAATCTCAGCATGAAGAGCCAGAGCACTGAATGAGTAATCTCAGCATGAAGAGCCAGAGTACTGTGAGTAATCTCAGCATGAAGAGCCAGAGCACTGAGTGAGTAATCTCAGCATGAAGCGCCAGAGTACTGAGTGAGTAATCTCAGCATGAAGAGCCAGAGTACTGAGTGAGTAATCTCAAATGAAGAGCCAGAGCACTGAGTGAGTAAGCTCAGAATGAAGATACAGAGTACTGAGTGAGTAATCTCAGCATGAAGAGCCAGAGTGCTGAGTGAGTAATCTCAAATGAAGAGCCAGAGCACTGAGTGAGTAATCTCAGCATGAAGAGCCAGAGCACTGAGTGAGTAAGCTCAGAATGAAGATACAGAGTACTGAATGAGTAAGTTCAGCATGAAGAGCCAGAGTACTGAGTGAGTAAACTCAGCATGAAGAGCCAGAGTACTGAGTGAGTAAGGTCAGCATGAAGCGCCAGAGTACTGAGTGAGTAATCTCAGCATGAAGATCCAGAGTACTGAGTGAGTAATCTCAGCATGAAGAGCCAGAGTACTGAGTGAGTAATCTCAGCATGCGTTGTGCACTGAGTGAGTAAGCTCAGCATGAAGATACAGAGTACTGAGTGAGTAAGATCAGCATGAAGTGCCAGAGTACTGAGTGAGTAATCTCAGCATGAAGCGCCAGAGTACTGAGTGAGTAATCTCAGCATGAAGAGCCAGAGTACTGAGTGAGTAATCTCAGCATGCGTTGTGCACTGAGTGAGTAATCTCAGCATGGCGTTGTGCACTGAGTGAGTAATCTCAGCATGGCGTTGTGCACTGAGTGAGTAATCTCAGCATGGCGTTGTGCACTGAGTGAGTAATCTCAGCATGGCGTTGTGCACTGAGTGAGTAATCTCAGCATGGCGTTGTGCACTGAGTGAGTAATCTCAGCATGGCGTTGTGCACTGAGTGAGTAATCTCAGCATGGCGTTGTGCACTGAGTGAGTAATCTCAGCATGTGTTGTGCACTGAGTGAGTAATCTCAGCATGGCGTTGTGCACTGAGTGAGTAATCTCAGCATGCGTTGTGCACTGAGTGAGTAATCTCAGCATGGCGTTGTGCACTGAGTGAGTAATCTCAGCATGGCGTTGTGCACTGAGTGAGTAATCTCAGCATGGCGTTGTGCACTGAGTGAGTAATCTCAGCATGGCGTTGTGCACTGAGTGAGTAATCTCAGCATGCGTTGTGCACTGAGTGAGTAATCTCAGCATGGCGTTGTGCACTGAGTGAGTAATCTCAGCATGGCGTTGTGCACTGAGTGAGTAATCTCAGCATGGCGTTGTGCACTGAGTGAGTAATCTCAGCATGGCGTTGTGCACTGAGTGAGTAATCTCAGCATGGCGTTGTGCACTGAGTGAGTAATCTCAGCATGGCGTTGTGCACTGAGTGAGTAATCTCAGCATGGCGTTGTGCACTGAGTGAGTAAGCTCAGCATGGCGTTGTGCACTGAGTGAGTAATCTCAGCATGGCGTTGTGCACTGAGTGAGTAATCTCAGCATGCGTTGTGCACTGAGTGAGTAATCTCAGCATGCGTTGTGCACTGCAGCTTTACAGATTCTTGGCGCAAACTGGTTTCTCTTCTCTACGCCGTCCAATTTTCAAGAGGCCTTAGTGGTCTCTTGTCTGCACTTCTCAATGCAGAAAGTAAAGTTGTTGGGTCACTGCGGCCTCGGTGTAGGTACTGTATATACAGTTCTATGTATATGGTACTTTATATACAGTTCTATGTATATGGTACTATATATGCCAGAAAACTTGGCTTCTGTCTTTATTTATGTGTTCAATGTTTTACCAGAACAAATGCATAGAGAGGTACTGGTCACCCGCAGTATAAAAAATACGCATGTAATAGCAGTCCAATCCACTAAGTAGCCAATTATTTTTGCATATATGTTCAAAAAAACACGGCTGGCCTTGAGAAGACAAATAAATACCGATTCCTGGCCAGATCCACTCAAACCTGACCCAATATTAAGGTCTCTCACTAAATAGGTCTTTCGCTACCACTGAAAAAAAACAGCTCTCCTCCCAAAAAATAAAACTGCTGAGGGACAGACTCCCGAAAAATGTTCATAAAATTATCTGCACAGCATATAAATAAAAACTGGAAGTGTGTCTGCATGTCTTCCGAGGTCCCCAACCCAGATTGACTCCACAATCTAGAGGAAAGGATTCTGGGTAGTGATATGTAAATGGACACCTATTAGGGGGACTTTTTAGCTTCCTATTCAATATTTACATGGATTCCTGAGAGCTTTCTCCTGCTCCATTACAGAGATTATACAGCTAGGGACCAGGAATGAAGGGAACTGCTCTCGCTGGAAGTGTGTACCCAGCATCATTATAGAGTGCAACATGTAAAGGAACATACCACTCATACCGATCTAAACACTTTACAGTGAATGGCAAAGCCAATATGGCCAAATGAAGCTCTACCATGGGACTCATTTCTTTATAAGAAACTTTTAGTTACAAAAAGATTGGGAAGTGACTGAAACGTCTTTTTAGTCATTTTATGTGAAATTAATTTGTAACCACTGTGATGTGCTGAACCGCTCCTGCAATAAGCAGTTAAAAGCCAACAGGAAATCTTAGGAAATCCACCTAAAAGGGCATGGAATGGATATAAACAGCTCTTGTGGAACTCACTTGAAAACCTTGTGTACAATTCTCTCCCTGATGAGGGGACGTGTAGCTTAAATCCCAGAGTAAGTGGTGTCTTTGTGTCTGAGGACTTCCTGCTTTCTGTCCACGATTAAATACTGTATGTTTTCTGTGGGGAAAATAGAGGAGCACTTGACAGGGGAGAAGTGGAGAAGCTCGAGAGGCTAATTGAGTGTACAGAGGGCTCATTAGCATAAGAGATAAAGGCTTCTCCCCTGCCCTTTCATTGTCACTCTGCATGAGTGCGTGGACAGTGTGCTCTTCTAAGTAAAAACCTTCACTGCTCTGCAGTAGAGATTGATAAATTCAGGGGGGCAAAATCTGAGCGCTTCCAAACTCCCAGATCCCTCAGCCCCCAGTGCTCAAACTCAAGGTGAAAACGAGGCTTGGAAGAAATACCCTCCCTGCTCCTCCCCGGCACGCTCGCTACCTCCTCCCAATCCCCGGCACCTCCCTGGCATGCTCTCTCCCTCCTCTCAATCTCCGACTCCTCCCTGGCACACTCGCTAACTCCTACTAGTTCCCGGGTCCTCCACAGCTTGCTCGCTCCCTCATCCCAATCCCGGGTCCTCCCTGGAACGCCCAATATCCGTAACGCTCGCTCGCTCCTCCCAATCCCTGGGTCCTCCCGGCATGCTCACTCTCTCCTCCCAATCCCCGGGTCCACCCTGGAACACTCGCTCCCTCCTCACAATCTCCGAGTCCTCCCCAGCATGCTCGCTCCCTCCTCCCAACCCTTGGGTACTCCCCAGCATGCTCGATCCCTCCTCACAACCCCTGGCTCCTCCCTGGTAGGCTCGCTTCCTCCTGTAGATTTCCAGCTCCTCCTCGGCACAGCCTCGCCCCAATCACCATTTCCCTAACGAATGACAAGCTTCGCCTTCATACGGACACGCCCTGGCCAGACTAGTAAATTCCGCCCACTACTTTCTTCTCACTCCCAGCATATTACCCCATAATCTAGCGCCCCCCGTGATCCATGTATATATAACCTCTTGTGTGTTATATATGCACACATAGTTAAACAGACATTATATGTGCTCAATAAATGTGTGTATATATGTATATACACACAAACTACAGTGAAGCAGTACTGCAAGAACTAGACAACAAACCAGAAAAGATTCAATGGGATATTGTTGACCTTAGTGAAGTTAGAAGAAAATGTGAAGGCCTCATTGAGCTCAAAAGCAGACAACCATCCTATTTCAGAGGTACAGAACATGGAAGAATTAGTGTAGTAGTTAACAAGAGATGGAGAAACAACAGTGGATTATGAAAGCTCATCAGAAAGAGCAGCCAGAATAGTCATTCAGTTGACAAAGAAAAACAAGCTTCAAATAAAAGTGTATACTCCAACATCAAGTAACACAGATAATGAAGTGGAAGACTTCCATAGGTGAAAGTAGGCCGGTACAGTCCGGTATACAGTACCGGCAAAACAATAAGTGCCGGTACTGTGTACTGGTATGAATTACTGGGGATTTTACTAACCTACCTCTCTCTATGTCTCCCTGCTGTCTCCAGGAGACGGTCTGCCTGACTCTTTCTACTTTTACCACTGAAGACTTATAGCATGAAATCAACCAACATAATAGCAAAGGAAATTGTCACCTCAAATCATGGGAGACGAAGCATCAGTTCGCAAGTACGGTTACAGTAACAGGAATGAACGTGGGGACAGATTGGTAGATTTTGCAGAATGTGAGAACTTCTACATCATGAATTCACTTTTCAAGAAGAATCCAAATAGAAAATGGACAGGGAGTGGACCCAATGGAGCCAAGAGTTAAATTGAGTATATCCTAAGAAGTTGAACTCTGCACAGTCCTTAACCATTTTGATACAAGGAGTAATCACCGATTGGTTCGCTGCAGATTACTGAATGTGAAGTTTGAAAGAAAAAAATTATTAAAAAAGACAAAACAAACATCAATAACAGCAGAGAATTTCAACTAGAACTGAAAAATTGCCTCAGCTTAATCAAAATGCATGGGGACACTACAACCAAAGATTATTAAGGAGCTATGTAGATTGTAGTTGAACACGCAAAAAAAACTGGAGGCATCGCTAACAAAAATATATAAGAAAATATCTGATGAGATAAAACAATTAATGGGGAGAAGACAAGAAATGAAATAATGCTAAGACGCAAGAATCAGAATTTAATATAGGGAGCAGCGCAAGAAAATCCACAAACTTATAACTGAAGATGTAAGATAATACAACTGTGATAATAATATATACAATAAGATAATACAACTGGGATAATAATATATATAATAAGATAATACAACTGTGATATGGTGAAGAAGTCTATTGACATTAATAAAAGCTTAAAGAAGACAAAGCAGCGACTTCTGGTTGGGAAGAAGCAAATCATTGTGCTCAAACAAGACAATCGAACAACAATAAAAGAGAGTGCACTTAAAGAGAGTTGAGGGTTTATACATGAAATTGTACATTAACACAGATAACACAAGGCATAATCCAGCAGAGGACAAGTTAACAGAAACCACCAATGATGTACAGTACCATGCGTCCTTCCAAGAAGTGGCAAAAACAATAACGTCCATGAAGAATAGGAAAGCTCTAGGGGAAGATGGAATTACAATTGCAATCATTATAGAAGCTGAGGAAGTAGAAACAAATCCTTGTCAAACTCTTTACATGCTGGTTGAAGAACAGGAACATTTCAGAACAATGGAGCAATTCCATAGTTATGCTCATCCACAAGAAAGAAGAAAAGGAGGTCTCAAGAACTACAGACGAATCAGTCTACTTCCAATCACTTCCAAGATTTTTATGAAGATACTCCCTAATCGGCTACAACAGACCCTGGAGACTTTGCCCATCCATGAGAACAAGTGGAATGTTGCAGTGGATACATCATAATGAACCACATCCAAGTCGTACAAGAAGTGATTTCCCGAAGTATTGAATACGATTTACCACTGGGTTTAGAATTCGTATATAACGAAAAAGCATTTGATTCTTCCACACCTCAGTGGTCCTAGATGCATTAAGAAGACAACGCTCACAAGTCTAACCCATACCGTTTCTTCTCTGTCTTAGACTCAGACCTCCGTCTGTTACCTGTCTTTCTTCCTCCATTTCACCTCAGGACTTTGCTGACTATTTCAAGACAAAGGTGGACTCCGTTTGCCAAGACATCCCCTCTGTATCCTCCTCATATCCTACACCTCTTCCTAACCCTCCTCCTGCCTTCCTTGACTCGTTTCCTCCGTCACAGAGGAGGATGTACCAGTACTGATCTCCTCTTCTTCCTCTACCACTTGTCCTCATTCCCTCCCATCTTCTCAAACTTCTTGCTCTTACTCTAATCCCCACACGCACACATATTTGCACGTCCTCTCTCCACTCTGCTAACTTTCCCACCTCCTTTAAGTACGCAACAGTAATACTTTTACTCAAAAACAGCAAGATTGACCCTACCTGTCTCACTAATTATAGCCCTGTCCCTCCTGCCTTTAAACTCCTTGAATGCCTTGTATTCTCGTCTGCTCCATGTTCTTACCTCCTATTCTCTCCTAGATCCTCTACAATCTGACTTCCGCACTGCTCACTCCACCGAAACAGCCCTCACCAAAATAACTAATTACTTCCATGCTGCCAAAGACAAGAAGGTTGTTACACTCTGCTCATATTACTTAACCTCTCTGCAGCCTTTGATACTGTGGACCCCCTCTTCTCGTTCACATTCTCCGTACTCTTGATATCCATAACAGAGCTCAATCGTCACTTTCCTTTTATCTCTCCCATTGTACTTTGTGTCTCGTTTGCAAACACCTCCTCCTCCTCTGTCGAGATCTCTATGGGCATAACCCAGGGGTCTGTCCTGGGACCTCTTCTCTTTACACACTCTCTCTAGGTGACCTAATCACATCTCTTGGGTTCAAATATCACCTCAATGTTCATGACACACAAATTTACTTTTCAAACACTGACCTGACACTTGCTGTACAGACCAAAGACTCTGAGGGCCTCATGCAGAGAGCAGCGCTATTTCAAATCTCGCCATTTTTTGGGGAAATTCGCGGCGAAAACTGCCGAAAATGGCGAGTTACGGAAAACGCGCCATTTTTTTTTTTCGTTTTCAAAATCTCGAAAAGCGGCTGGCGAGAACCTATATCTCGCCAGTTTTAAAAATATCCTAATGCAGAGAGCTGCGAACGGCATCTAGCGGCTGTTGGCGCGATTTGCTAGTATTTGCCTCGACCAAGAAAAGTTGGCAATTACATGGAGCTCGCCGCCTATAGGAAAGGGAAAAAAAATGCGCGATTTTTTTTTAACACATTTCTGCAGCGCGCATCTCTCCAATTCTAACTCGCCACACGCATTAATGCCAAACATTGCAGAATTCGCACATTTCTGCATATGGAGAATAAAACTCTCCAAAAAAGCTACTTTTTTTAAAACTCTCCAATTTTAAAATTTGCTGCTCTCTGCATGAGGTCCTGAATGTCTCTCCGCTACACCATCCTGGATGACTCAAACTTAACATGTCAAAAACTCCTCATACTTCCTCCTAAACGTGCCCTACTGCCACATTCTACATTACTGTTAGCAGCACTAACATACACCCAGTATCACAAGCATGCTGCCTAGGGGTCACATTTGACTCACATTCACAATGTAGCTAAAATCGGTAGTTTTTTCCTCCGCAACATTGCAAAAATACACCCTATTCTCTATTGCTCTACTGATAAAACCAACGTAGGCCCTCATTCCCTCCCGTCTCGACTATTGTAACCTTCTGCTGTCCGGCCTTCCGGCCTCTCACCTGTCTCCCCTACAATCTATCCTAAACACTGCTGCCAGAATCACTGTACTCTCTCCTAAATCTGTCTCAGTGTCTGTCCTGCTGAAATCTCTCTAGTGGCTTCCTATCAAATCCTGTATTACTTACAAAATTCTCCTCCTCTCTTTTAAGGCTATTTACTCCTCTGCCCTCCTTAGGCACGTTCTATAGTGCCGGGCGCGTGCTGCGCCGTGCACGCGCATGGATTTTTAGTTGGCTGACGTTAGTCAGCCTTTCTATACAAGGGTCGCGCATTTAATTTGAATGCCTCGGGGAAGAGCACAGGGCCTCTGCAAACGCCCGCGCCCCCCACTTTGCGCACCTCTGCACTAGAGAATAGTCCTAAAGTTGAATATGGAGTTAGTGTCACACACTTGAAGGCAGTCTCATTCATATGGAGTGAGTGTCACTCACTGGAAGGCAGTCTCATTCATATGGAGTGTCACTCACTGGAAGGCAGTCTCATTCATATGGAGTGAGTGTCACTCACTGGAAGGCCGTCTCATTCATATGGAGTGAGTGCCACACACTGGAAGGCAGTCTCATTCATATGGAGTGAGTGTCACTCACTGGAAGGCCGTCTCATTCATATGGAGTGAGTGCCACACACTGGAAGGCAGTCTCATTCATATGGAGTGAGTGCCACACACTGGAAGGCAGTCTCATTCATATGGAGTGTCACACACTGGAAGGCCGTCTCATTCATATGGAGTGCCACACACTGGAAGGCAGTCTCATTCATATGGAGTGTCACACACTGGAAGGCCGTCTTATTCATATGGAGTGTCACTCACTGGAAGGCAGTCTCATTCATATGGAGTGAGTGCCACACACTGGAAGGCAGTCTCATTCATATGGAGTGTCACACACTGGAAGGCCGTCTCATTCATATGGAGTGCCACACACTGGAAGGCCGTCTCTTTCATATGGAGTGTCACACACTGGAAGGCAGTCTCATTCATATGGAGTGTCACACACTGGAAGGCAGTCTCATTCATATGGAGTGTCACACACTGGAAGGCAGTCTCATTCATATGGAGTGTCACACACTGGAAGGCAGTCTCATTCATATGGAGTGTCACACACTGGAAGGCCGTCTCATTCATATGGAGTGTCACACACTGGAAGGCAGTCTCATTCATATGGAGTGTCACACACTGGAAGGCAGTCTCATTCATATGGAGTGTCACACACTGGAAGGCAGTCTCATTCATATGGAGTGTCACACACTGGAAGGCAGTCTCATTCATATGGAGTGTCACACACTGGAAGGCCGTCTCATTCATATGGAGTGACTGCCACACACTGGAAGGCAGTCTCATTCATATGGAGTGTCACTCACTGGAAGGCAGTCTCATTCATATGGAGTGTCACACACTGGAAGGCAGTCTCATTCATATGGAGTGTCACACACTGGAAGGCAGTCTCATTCATATGGAGTGAGTGCCACACACTGGAAGGCAGTCTCATTCATATGGAGTGTCACTCACTGAAAGGCAGTCTCATTCATATGGAGTGTCACACACTGGAAGGCAGTCTCATTCATATGGAGTGTCACACACTGGAAGGCAGTCTCATTCATATGGAGTGTCACACTGGAAGGCAGTCTCATTCATATGGAGTGAGTGCCACACACTGGAAGGCAGTCTCATTCATCTAGAGTGTCACACACTGGAAGACAGTCTCATTCATATGGAGTGAGTGCCACACACTGGAAGGCAGTCTCATTCATATGGAGTGAGTGTCACTCATTGGTAGGCAGTCTCATTCATAAGGAGTGTCACACACTGGAAGGCAGTCTCATTCATATGGAGTGTCACACACTGGAAGGCAGTCTCATTCATATGGAGTGTCACACACTTGAAGGCAGTCTCATTCATATGGAGTGTCACACACTGGAAGGCAGTCTCATTCATAAGGAGTGTCACACACTGGAAGGCCGTCTCATTTATATGGTGACATGTCACATAGAAACATACAATTTGATGGTAGATAAGATCCATGTGGCCCCCGTATCTGCCCATTTTCCTACCTGCTGTAAAACCTCAGACCCTATTTGATCCTTGGGGCTTTCTAGGATTTAGCTTGATGTCTGTCCCAAGCATGTTTATAGTCCCTTACTGTATTGCCCCGACCACCTACGCTGGGAGGCTATTCCATTCATCCACCACCCTTTGTGTGAAGAAGTATTTCCCCTTAGCTGCCACCCCCCAGCGTCGGAGAACGGCCTCTTGTTCTAGCTCTCCTCTTTCTCTGGAATATGCTTCCTTCCTGCACCTTGCTGAAACTCTTTATGTATTTAAAAGTTTCTATCATACCCCCCCCCCCTCTCCCTTTCAAGCTGAATCCATAACATCACTTTGCCGCTGGTCACGTGACTTTGCCGCTGGTCACGTGACTTTGCCGCTGGTCACGTGACTTTGCCGCTGGTCACGTGACTTTGCCGCTGGTCACGTGACTTTGCCGCTGGTCACGTGACTGCACAGGCAGGAGGCTGGCCCTGTGTGTGGCAACATCTCCAAAACACTGTCAGTCATTCGATTAAACACGAACAGTTACTGAATTAAAAGAAGTAGCATTTCCCTTTCCTTTTTAATGTCTTATCTCAGCACGATAACGGACTGAAAGTGTAAGAGACGACCAGCACGGATACCCAGCATTATGTGTTGCAAATGGAAGGCATTCGAAATGATTCCATGGCCTGTTTTTTATTTATTTTTTAAAGACATTTTTAAATTCGACACTTTGAATACCCTGGAAATGAGCAAATAATGCGGAGGGATTTACGATATCCTACTTTTGATATAATGTGATACAATGTCAATTACTTTACATTTATTTAAGAGAATGCATCACGCTATGCTTCACAAGCACTAAATATATTGATTATATACAATTAACTTGTATAAAACACCTCGCACGGATTGGGATAATTCTAGGTTTTGCCACACAAAGCTGCCCTGTACCTGGCTGGACACCCCATTCTCTGTGTCTCCCCTCACTCCTCTTCTTTGTTTTGCAGAGGTACTTAAAATAGGTGACAATAGATTCACATATGTGAAGGACCCTTGTGGCTCATGGAGAAAGTTACTCTGTGCTGGCTGGGCATTTAGGATTTAAAAAAAAAATACATTCACAGCCCTTTATACATCCCGCTAACTAATGAATGGACGAATGTCAAAACGGAACTGAAGGGGCAAGACGGCAGAGGCAGCTCCCCCGCCATAAAGAACACACCCTGGGATGTAAAATACATTTGCCTAACAAATTAAAATAATGAGTCCATTCAATTAAAACCTCTGGGGGGAAAAAGATACATTGACGGGGGGATTATTCGAACATATTGGCTGCTGAGATGGTCAGTAAAGAATTGCAAGAAAGAAAGTTCACGCAGCAAGTCCCTCTAACAAGAGAAGATGGTGGGGAAGGAGGACACAGCAGTTTGTCTAGATTCTTACTATATATCATTACATGTCTCTGTGGCTGAAATAATATTACATTCTTGAAATAAATTGAAATGGCGTTCATGTTTAATTCTGGCAAAAACAAGTTATTATATCTGGATTGCTAATTAATCGAAGAGAACGATAAGAATAATTGCAGAAGCATAGAAATTGGTCATACAATTCTCTAAATAAGGCCCGATGTGCCTTCTATTGAGTGAGAATGTCCTCCAGTCTGCCCTCCAGCTAGTAAGTCTGCCTCCAGTGAGCCACCCAATGTCTGCCCTCCAGCTAGTGAGTCTGCCTCCAGTGAGCCGCCCAATGTCTGCCCTCCAGCTAGTAAGTCTGCCTCCAGTGAGCCGCCCAATGTCTGCCCTCCAGCTAGTGAGTCTGCCTCCAGTGAGCCGCCCAATGTTTGCCCTCCAGCTAGTGAGTCTGCCTCCAGTGAGCCGCCCAATGTCTGCCCTCCAGCTAGTGAGTGTGCCTCCAGTGAGCCGCCCAATGTCTGCCCTCCAGCTAGTGAGTCTGCCTCCAGTGAGCCGCTCAATGTCTGCCCTCCAGCTAGTGAGTCTGCCTCCAGTGAGCCTCCCCCTGTCTGCCCTCCAGCTAGTGAGTCTGCCTCCAGTGAGCCACCCAATGTCTGCCCTCCAGCTAGTGAGTCTGCCTCCAGTGAGCCACCCAATGTCTGCCCTCCAGCTAGTGAGTCTGCCTCCAGTGAGCCGCCCAATGTCTGCCCTCCAGCTAGTGAGTCTGCCTCCAGTGAGCTGCCCAATGTCTGCCCTCCAGCTAGTGAGTCTGCCTCCAGTGAGCCGCCCAATGTCTGCCCTCCAGCTAGTGAGTCTGCCTCCAGTGAGCTGCCCAATGTCTGCCCTCCAGCTAGTGAGTCTGCCTCCAGTGA
This sequence comes from Ascaphus truei, assembly GCF_040206685.1. Taxonomy (NCBI): domain Eukaryota; kingdom Metazoa; phylum Chordata; class Amphibia; order Anura; family Ascaphidae; genus Ascaphus; species Ascaphus truei. Next base: position 4,428,115 of record NC_134491.1, read on the forward strand.
GCCTCCCCCTGTCTGCCCTCCAGCTAGTGAGTCTGCCTCCAGTGAGCCGCCCAATGTCTGCCCTCCAGCTAGTGAGTCTGCCTCCAGTGAGCTGCCCAATGTCTGCCCTCCAGCTAGTGAGTCTGCCTCCAGTGAGCCACCCAATGTCTGCCCTCCAGCTAGTGAGTCTGCCTCCAGTGAGCCGCTCAATGTCTGCCCTCCAGCTAGTGAGTCTGCCTCCAGTGAGCCGCCCAATGTCTGCCCTCCAGCTAGTGAGTCTGCCTCCAGTGAGCCGCTCAATGTCTGCCCTCCAGCTAGTGAGTCTGCCTCCAGTGAGCCGCCCAATGTCTGCCCTCCAGCTAGTGAGTCTGCCTCCATTGAGCCGCCCAATGTCTGCCCTCCAGCAAGTGATCCGGACCCCAGTATGCCACCCAGCGAGTGAGTCGGCCCTCAGTCTGTTATCCAGCCGTCCAGAGAGCGAGCCGCTTACTGTCTGCCCTCAAACGAATGAGCCTGCCTCTAGTTTGGTCTCCAGTGAGTAAGCCACCCTGTCTGCCCTCCGAGTGAGCTTGTCTCCTGTCTGACCTCCAACAAGTGAGCCTGCCCCCTGCCTGCCCTCCAATGAGTGAGCTGGCCTCCAGTCTATCATCCAGCGAGTGAGATGGAGGATGGAAAAAGAACATGCTTCTGTTCCCCATGAGAATGAGCCCAGGTCACTATGCCCTGCATTGCTGGTAAGAATATACAGTGCACAGTGTAGAGCTGTGGGGGTGAAATCCTGTAAGTAACCAAGAAAACAGACCACGAGGGGTTTGTAACACAGAACAGCGGAGAGAAACGAGGGGGGGAAGGGGAGAAAGCGCAGATGGAAGACACAAAGTCCGAATAAGGGCGCGACTGGTGTTTCGCATGCAGGGGTAGGCAGTTTTAGGGCTTTTAGTGGAATTTTCTAACAGAAAGAAAAACAATTGGTTTAATATGAAGAGGAGGGATGGTAACTACTTTGCTCCTAGGCGGCCAGTGGTAAAAGGATTGACCTCCTGCCAGCGAGGCCTGTACCTCATAACTTAGATATACAACGGACAGCAACTTGCAAAGCACTGAAGGTTACATGCACTCTGCTCTCACTAGGGGCACACATCGGACTCCGTATGCTGCAGAGATTCCCATGATGCTCTAATAAGTAACAGAGCACCTTGGAAAATATGTGCAGTGGCTGCCATCTTTAAAGAGTCCTGACCATACTATTACAGATCAATTCGCTCTCTCTCTGGAGGATTTTAAAATGTAATCAGGATGGTGATGGTTAGATAAAGTAGCGTGTAAATTTAGTAAGTGGCGATGCAGATTTAAGGCGCAAGAGTGGCGTCTCCGGGGGGGGGCTGCACGATGGTATTGAAGGAGTTAAACATTGTACCGGTTGGTGAGGCCCCCAGCTGAAGTGATGTAGCAAAGAACAGCTGTGAAGTAATTCTGATAATGATGAGTATAATAAGCACATGGCAGGGTTCAGGGCTCTGCTGTTGAAGCTTCACTGCTCCTGAATAGATAAAAGTGATTAAATACCCTTGATTATCTCTGACCAATATGTAATGGGTTTACAGCCCTTTCAATTAGTCAGTATTTGCCTAGGACTCATTATTTTGCCTTTCGTTAAGTAAGAAGTCCAGCGGCTCAGTGTTCAGTGGAATTTCCGTTCAGCTAAGTGGGCAGAGGGCAGCGACCTTTGGGAAAGCGACAGCTCAAGCCAAAAGCAAACGGTGGTCACACTCTAATAAGAAAGAGTGCTGCCCGATACATTCCACCTTCTCCTCTCTTTATCCTGCACACAAGATCAAGACAGTTCCACTTTCTAACTGTGACCCGCTCTGATGCTGCCACCCGCTGCAGGACACAGGCTTAGCCAGTTCTGCACAACAGCTAATGTCAACACGAGTAAGGTATGAAGGGTCTGGTCTGAATAGAACAAAGTGGAATAATCTCATGGTCTCTGCCGCAGTCTATAAACTCACTGATTGGGAGAGGCTGATGATGAGGTCCCAGTGACTGAGAATTTACAGGATCATCCCAGTGACGAGGAGTCATTTAGAGGTCTGCTGGTATTTCTATTATTCCACAAGTAGTTTCCCTCTCTTGGTCTTATAACCCAGCGGTGGGAAGCACTAATGCAGTGCCACAGCACACAAGAAGGAAACACCGCAAAAGCTAAGTACAAACTTAAAAAAACCTCCTGTTAGTCCAATAGAAAGCATTACAACCTTCGCCGAACCTGCACGTCACCAGGTCTGGTATTGCTTTAAGAACTCAGCTCAACGCAATGGAAGGTACAGTAGCATGTTTTGAAGCGAGTTAGTGCTCAACACCCAACCCAGTCATATTATTTTGATGCTTAAGTGAAGCTAAAATCAGTCAACACAAAACCAACACGTAACATTGGCTGCAAACTGGGTGACCATAAGAAGCTGTTGGTAAAGTGCCTTATTTCTCACATTGCCACGTCTTTCCCCTTTTCCTTAGAAATTAACACGGCTGGCTTTTCAGATAATGGATCTAAAGAACAGGTAAATTAAACATCTTTACCCTGTTCAGGGTTGGAGGGTCCGACAAGCAATAGACAGGTTACTCACCCTTTCAGCACCATGGGGTTAATCTGCTTTTAGACAAATGAATGTCCTCTGGCTGATCATATCTGAGGATGGCACGGATCTGCTTTACTGCGCCCGATGGAATTATTACACTGGTATCAGTTGCCAGTGCTGCCCATGTACTCCTTATACCCGGGGATCACCATCCTGGCACAATGCAGAGAGTCTGCCCTAAGCTTCAGCTCTGAGACTTTCCCAAATCTAATACCTCACTCAAACATCACTCAGGAAGCAACACTCCTCCCTGACTGGACTGGCACCTAGAATGCATCTGCCAACTTTTATAGACCTACGTCAGGGAGACATTCCTACTACAGCAGGAGTGTGAGGCGGGATAGTGGTACCAGCCCTGCAGTATGGCCTATCCTATAGCACCACCCATTAATATAACAGATACCCTTCATATTCTTAGTGACTGTCCCCATATCTCTCCTCCCATTTCTGCTCCTATGTTCCTTCTCACCGAGACTGTCCCTGATCCTGTGCCATGGTCTATGTCCCTTCTGCTCCTCTCACACTGCACGCAGTATACATCAGGCCTTATGACTACTACAAATTCAGAGCGTTTGTAACATGTGATGCTGTGTGACCCCGATACATGACACGCAGCCCCCGTCCATCCCGTCATTAACATGTCACTCTTGTAATGTGCGGGTGACTCACCGTGAGATGCTGGAAGAGCCACGCCCTCATGATGTTTGTCGCTACTTTGGGGAAGATGCCACGTTTCTTCTGTCTCTTTTTGTCCTTGTCTGGGTCATCATCGTCTCCTGTGCCGGGAGAGGCCACACTGTTATCTAACACGTCCCCTGCACAGCGAGAGAGAGAGTGACAGCGGGCCCCGTCAGACAGGCTTTATCAGACATACACACGGACACTATCTAACCCCTCACTGCTCTGTGCTGCAGACCTCTCTGGGGGAGAAAGGGTTAATAACAAATAGGGAACTGCATCAATATCAATTCATTAAATCAGAAATATAGCACAGACAATCAGCAATAATAGTCCTACAGGAAAGAGAGAGAGCAGTCCCCATGGGTGGGATCCCCTGGCAAATCTACAGCTATCGCTGCAGCTTTCTAATGGAAGCCTCTCTGAACTTTCCTTCCTAACAGACTGATAAGATGGGCCGCTCCCTCGGTCTCCCCAGTAACCCCACACTTTCTCTGCAGATAAAAGCCATGTTTAGGGCTCTGCTGGTTGTGTCAGTCAGCGAAGAAAAAACTTGAGTGGAGGCACCTTAAAGAGAAAGGTGGTAAAAGGAGGGGTGGCTGCCTACTGGGGCATGGACAAGTGCCATGGAAATGGAAGGCTGAGCGTATAAACAGAACATTGTGACCGACAAAGGAATGAGCCCGACAAAGGAATGAGCCCGGTGGATCCTACAGCGGTCTGAACTGCCAGAGGACAGAGTGCAACACCAGCACTGAAAAGGTTAAAAGAAGACAAAAAAGACACACTCATCACCGCTAGCTTGCCAACTTAATGAGAAGTTTCCATCCCCGCGCCTCGCGCTTTGTGCTTGTCCGTGGCATTAATTGTGCATTAGCAAAAATCATTCACTTTTAAGAGCCATAGTTATTTTTTTAGCCCTCCGGCTCTGATGCCTTGAAAGCAATGGCCGCAGGGCGTCTAAATTATGTATCTGACAAACCCTGCTGCCCGGGCACTGCAGGCCCCCACTTTCCCAAAATGTATAGCGCTACGTCTCCCCTTTTTTGGGAAGGCATCAATCAACACGAGCCAGATATCGCCTGCGTGCATTAATATTTGAACTAATAACTTTAGGGGGGATGAAGGGGGGTGGGGGAAACAGGTCCACTAGCGTTAGGAAAGGATGCTGTATTCTTGTGGGATAATCATATGCAAACTAAAGGAAGATTAGCACTATCAGGCGGGCGAGTTTCTCTTTACTTCATGTTACACATCATTAGCCCAGAGACACACGGAAGGGGAAAGTGTATGCTCCCTGCTGGCCAAGGGAGGGACATGTATGAATACCACGGGGACCCAGGCTTGTTGTAATACTAGAACAGACATTAATTAGCCCCAAAAAGCCATAAATCCCAAGCTAAGTCAGACGCTTGTCCTAGGAAAGCCTAAAACAATAAACTGAGGGCTGATCTGTGGCCAGGAACAGAGCTACGCTGGCAAAGGAAGCCCTGTACATACATACATGCAGGGTGCATACATACAAGCATGGTACATACACGCGTGCTACATACAGTACCTACACGGAGGGTATATACATACACGTGTGGTACATACATACACGCAGGGTACATACATACACGCAGGGTACATACATACACGCAGGGTACATACATACATGCAGGGTACATACATACACGCAGGGTACATACATACACACGTGTGGTACATACATACACACGTGTGGTACATACATACACACGTGTGGTACATACATACACGCAGGGTAAATACATACACGCAGGGTACATACATACACGCAGGGTAAATACATACACGTGTGGTGCTACTATGAGGGAATTTATTTACCAACTTTGTTACAAAAAAAGGGGATTTATTTAAGGAAAACTTTCCCTTTTCTATTGTTACAGAATAAATATTTCCTAAATCTGTCAGTCAATGATTTGCCAAAGTGTTCAAGAAATCTAAATCTTTTTAAAATAGATACACTACTTTAGCCAACTCAGCCACTGCTAGGCCTGCTCATTACTGTGACAGTGTCATCCATGGAAGTCAGTGGTACTGAGTATGACCTGCTCGCTCCTCTCCATGTTCCACTGACTTCTTGAAGTAGATATTTTAACACAAAGTCTCCGACTCTGATATTTTGTGAATCCCTTTTAATGACAATGAAAAGCTGCCCTTTTTCCTTCCACTCCTCTGCGGATTTGTGAACAGTTTCCTTAATCCCTCAGGTATACGACGATTCGCACATCACACAGTGAGAGTAACCTCCAGCTCTGCCGCTTGTGACAGTGGTACAGAGTACCACCACATGCTCATTTACAGACCTGAGCTTCCAGGACTGAGGCGTCTCCTTATAAAACAAATGACCCCCTTTATGTATTCACAGCACAAATACAGCTTTGTACTTTAAATATAATGTCCAACGCGCTTTGCTTTCTTATTTCAAGCACATTAACACTTTAACTGCTGGCTATGTTCCTTATTTCTCAGGACACCGGGCGAGCCAGCCAGCCGGATATATTCAGTTATACTGTATATAATGTCCCTTCACTGCTAACTTAGCACCGCATTGCACTGATATCTCCCACTGTTGCAGAGCCACGCCTGTACATGAGCACAGTGCCACATCTTTTTTTTCCCACTGCATTGGTGGCTGTCCCACAATCTGCCCCCAGGAACATAAATAATCCAAGGGGAGGGGGCGGGGGAGGTGAGATCCCAAACAGGGGGGCTGCCGGGTTAATATTACCGGCATTTTCCATTTTTGCTGTAATCGGAGCCTCACTATTTACAGAGCGACTGGGCCTCTTCATTACATGCACACCGCCTGCAGGCTCCAAGCAGTGACATCCATGTGCACGATCCCTCAACCACTGCACATTCTGTGTAGGGTTTAGTATGGCTCAGGACTGAAGGAGGGACGAGCAAACCCCTCCACCCCCTATAAACACACTGCATTGTATAATGATAGTCTATATAAAATGTTATTACCGTGATACATCGTACACTGCATTGTGTGATGTCACGGAGTATCTCCATACACTCACATATTGAACACAGTTTGCTGTAGGGTGATAACGAATGTTTCTAAACAGGCAGGCACAGGAAAGCTGGAGCACCACTATGAACAGTGAAAAGAAATGAATGTTTCTAAACACTACGAGCCCCTTAACACGATTTTATTTTCATAAATATAGATCCAGGTCTAACATGTTGATTTTGTGTGTCCCCCATTGTAATACCCGCGCCGACTGCAAACACCCGGCACAAACACCCGGCACAAACACCCAGCGCCGACTGCAAACACCCGGCACAAACACCCGGCACAAACACCCGGCACAAACACCCGGCACAAACACCCAGCGCCGACTGCAAACACCCGGCACAAACACCCGGCACAAACACCCGGCACAAACACCCGGCACAAACACTCGGCACAAACACCCGGCACAAACACCCGGCACAAACACCCAGCGCCGACTGCAACACCCAGCACAAACACCCGGCACAAACACCCAGCGCCGATTGCAACACCCAGCAGAAACACCCGGCTCCGACTGCAACACCCAGCGCCGACAGCAACACCCAGCGCCAACAGCAACACCCATCGCAGATTGCAACACCCATCGCAGATTGCAACACCCAGCGCAGATTGCAACACCCAGCGCAGATTGCAACACCCAGCGCAGGCTGCAACACCCAGCATCGACTGCAACACCCAGCGCAGACTGCAACACCCATCACAGACTGCAACACCCAGCGCAGGCTGCAACACCCAGCACCGACTGCAACACCCAGCGCAGACTGCAACACCCATCACAGACTGCAACACCCAGCGCAGACTGCAAACCCCCACAACTAACAGCCAGCGCAGACTGCAAACACCCAGCGCAGACTGCAACACCAACAACTAATACCCAGCACTGACTGCAACACCCAGTGCCGACTGTAACACCCAGTGCCGACTACCACACTCAGCGCCGACTGCCACACCCAGCGCAGACAGCAACACCCAGCGCCGACTGCAACACCAACAACTAACACCCAGCACTGACTGCAACACCCAGCGCAGATTGCAACACCCAGCGCAGACTGCAACACCCAGCGCCGACTGCAACACCAACAACTAACACCCAGCACTGACTGCAACACCCAGCGCAGATTGCAACACCCAGCGCAGACAGCAACACCCAGCGCCGACTGCAACACCAACAACTAACACCCAGCACTGACTGCAACACCCAGCGCAGATTGCAACACCCAGCGCAGACTGCAACACCCAGCGCCGACTGCAACATCCAGCGCAGACTGCAACACCCAGCGCCGACTGCAACACCCAGCGCCGACTGCAACACCCAGCGCCGACTGCAACATCCAGCGCCGACTGCAAACACCCAGCGCAGACTGCAACATCCAGCGCAGACTGCAACATCCAGCGCAGACTGCAACATCCAGCGCCGACTGCAACATCCAGCGCCGACTGCAACACCCATCGCAGATTGCAACACCCATCGCAGATTGCAACACCCATCGCAGATTGCAACACCCATCGCAGATTGCAACACCCCTCGAGATTGCAACACCCAGCGCAGATTGCAACACCCAGCGCAGATTGCAACACCCAGCGCAGATTGCAACACCCAGCGCAGGCTGCAACACCCAGCGCAGGCTGCAACACCCAGCTCCGACTGCAACACCCAGCACCGACTGCAACATCCAGCGCCGACTGCAAACACCCAGCGCAGACTGCAACATCCAGCGCCGACTGCAAACACCCAGCGCAGACTGCAACATCCAGCGCCGACTGCAACATCCAGCGCCGACTGCAACATCCAGCGCCGACTGCAACATCCAGCGCCGACTGCAACATCCAGCGCCGACTGCAACATCCAGCGCCGACTGCAACATCCAGCGCCGACTGCAACATCCAGCGCCGACTGCAACATCCAGCGCAGACTGCAACATCCAGCGCCGACTGCAACATCCAGCGCCGACTGCAACATCCAGCGCGGCAGCCCTTTCCAGCTGACAGAGGGTAATACTTGTGTGGCTGAATACGCTGTGAAGCTGCTTCCCAGTACTGGAGAAGAGATCAGGTCTATTCAAATCAATGAGACTAAAATATCCTCCCGCTCAGGGACGATTGTTTCACAGCATATAGAATAAAGGTCTACGCATTAAATTCCTGCTCCAAAAAGCTTACAATGCAGAAGAACTCAGGAAAAGGAAAGGGTCAGCAGCAGCAGTGCAGGGGTTTAACTGCTCTGCCCATGCACCAACCTGAAGGGGTGTGAATTCTCAGTGAGACCTGTACGTGCCCTTTGACTTTTAGCTAAGAAAAATGTGAACCTCCTATGTAAATATGGATGTGCACACCCACGTATGTAATATATATCCTCCCGCTCCCCAAACACGCGCGATTCTCTCCATCTCCACCACTACGCTAAGGAACCGCCGCAGGGCAAATTCTCCCAAACAGTAATGGCTTCTGACTGCTCCCTGGCAACCCTGAGCCGCTCTAACCTGGGCGGACGTGATTGTGCGAGCCCCAGACACTGGCTCCTGCTTCATCAGCTGTTCGTGTGACACAGATGGAGAGTGGCTATTACAGAGCCAGGCTGGGCGGCCTCGGGGATCTGAGGTGCAGAGCTGCAGCCTGGGGCACTTTTGGAAACAGCACCCGGAGACAGAGAGAACGTGTGTGTGTGTGTGTGTGTGTGTTTGCGAGGTAGTAGTGTGTGTATGAGTGTGTGTAGAGCAGGAACACGCACTGCATACCACAATCACTGAATGCCAACGAACACCGTAGCTTGCAGGATAGTGAATCTTTCACACAAGTTTGCAAAGTGGCAAATTTTGGACTTTTGCCACTCATGAAAATGTGGTGAAGTCATCAACATTCGCGCACACCGCGGCAACTCATTATGCATCCGCGATTCACCTGCAAAAACGTCAAATGTGCTTGAAGGTTGCATTCTGCCGAGAATGACACCGAGTCCCATGGCTTTTTAAATGAAAAAGAATCAGGTTTGTGGTTTCAAAATCCGATCCTTGTGTGTTCTGAAGTTCGTTCGGACGTCCAAGTTGAATTTCAAAATTCATTTTTGAATACCAGCAAAATTTAAACCAAAACCCGAGAATGTTTATTAAGAAAAGAAAAAGAAAACCGGTGTGCACTTCTGGGTTCAAGAAAAACCTTCAAACGTTTGCAAAAATGTCATCTTCGAAAAAATGTTCCTTCTTATATTGAGTGTTTTCGCATCATTTTGTACAGATCCCAAACCAATCGAGTTCCAGCGAAACCAAAATGTTACATTTTTTTTAAACCAAAAGCACAAAACTCATACAGTACTTAAAATGCAGCAATTTTGCAGAATTTTGGTGACAGCCACGGACTTTTACTGAAATTGTATGGAAACTGAAGAAAACGTGTCTGTGAACACCAAAGAAATATTTAGCAAAAACACACAACATTTTTTTTTTTACATATAAGGTTTGAAAAGGTTTGTAAAGGTTTGAAAATGTGCATTTTTCTTACCCGGACATTGAACGATGGTGAGAAAAGAAACATGTCACCTACACGCGTGACATGGAACAGAATCTAATGTAAGCAAAATAAACATGCAATCCAACGAAAGTGCTCACCTACATAACAACTTAACCCCTTGGCTCCCCAGGTGTTAATGCTCATTGTATTATTCAAGATGCACTTGGCTTCCCATATCAGGAAAAAAAAAACAGACTGTGCAGCTGTGTCAGCAACAGCTCTGTAGTGGCCACTGTGTTGCTGTGATGAGTTATACAGCAATTCATACAACACAGACAAAGGCGGCCATTTTTAAGGGACCCGGAAAATATGACTTAACACGTAAATATCCAGCGATTTCACAACGACAAGAGGATTTCCCAGCAGAGTTTGTGATCACGGGAGGGAGGGAGGGGCGGGGGAAGGTTGGGGAAAAGTGCTCGAAGTTGATACGGAGAGAAGTAATATTGTGGGGTGACAGGCTGTGCAGGCACTTGTGGGGTGACAGGCTGTGCAGGCACTTGTGGGGTGCAGGGTGGTGTGCAGAGCAGGGCGGATGGGCTTCAGCGTGCAACCACTTAAACACAAAAGGAGGCGAGACCGACTCCTTAATCCTGTTCGGGGTGTAGCACCTACGAAGCAAAGCTCTGTAAACAAAGTATTGGGAGATTGCGTCCACGTTTCTCTCGGGCTAGGAGCCCTGCAGGTGGCTCGCTGTGAAACCTCAGTCCCACGCAAAGCCCCATTCCCAACGCAGCTGCACTCTGAAGCCACAAAATACCACACTGTGTACTCTCTTGGGGTTGCATTTAAGATGGCTGCCCTCCTCTGTGTACTTATTTGACAGGGGACTGGCTTTTAAAATGTCAGACCGAAACCTTTTTGGGGGTCTATTTATAAAAGTTTACTCTCTGCAATCACAAACATTATTTTTTTGGAAACAGTAGCACCAGAATTATCAATAGAAAAATCCCCGCTGATTTCAGCAGAAATTATTTCCGTAGACAAAACTGTTGCTGTTTTTTTGCACCTGAAAGACGTTTATCAAATAGACAGTTTGGTATTGTCAGGTGCAGAGAAATAGCGAGTGAGAGCGAGACCGGCCCTGTAACAGGAGATTTGTACCCTGAGTTTCTCGGGGACCATCACAGATAACTACCTACTATCGGAGTTATTTCTAGGACACTGAACGTGTCTGATAGGGGCGTCAGATATCATTTATAATTGTGATGCGGCAAAGGACGACGCCGTGAGAAATGTAATAAAAACCGGGCGCAAGTGGAATAAAAAACTGCAACAGACTTATCGGGGACCCCCACCCCTTAATACAAATAGTGTCCCGACTCTAATAAATCTGATGCTGTTTCGCTGCCCTAGTCCTGCAGCTGGGAGACGGACACATTTCCTCTCCTTGCTTCTTTGCACAGTAGCGTGGTAAAAATAACCGCTCAGATACGCAGGTTACGGAGAGATAACCTGCTAATATTTACTCCTCTTCTATGCGGACCCTGCTGTGCTAAACCGCCGGACAAGCTCACAGAAATGAGCCTGGGATTTTCCGCTGCCCAGGCTCGCGGCGGAACAGATCAGCGAGTCACGTTTACACGCAACGTTTACTAACTGTGTGGGTTTTGTGACATTAAAGGGAGGAGGAGGGGAAGCACTGCACCTTGTTCACACTCAAAAGAGCACTGGAAAAAGAAAAAAACAGCTTTTCCGAAGCTTACCCCCAGCCTCAAACACCCCCTCCCCCAGGGGGACAAACCCAAAAAGGGGATTGGGGGAGAGGAGAGAGAAGAAAAGAGTTTTATGTTGCTTTTTGTCCCAGACTTTTCAGGCGGCATAAGAAGCATTTAGCACATTCATTCCCCAAATGGGCCGGGGCGCGGAGAGCTGCAGGAGGCTGCTCCTTTGTTAACTCCCTGCTATTTACACAGGCTCTCCACTGAAGGGACCGCATGGTTTGCACTGAAAAGTGCTCCAATTCACACTGCGTACGCAGCGCATTGTGCCTATCACAGCCTCACACTGACCGAACATTGGGGATTGCAGCCTCACTGAGGCAATAATCAGCCCAAACTATCCCCCCCCCCCAAAGGGCAAAGGTGCGAACACACTGTGTAGTCTGTCTGGGAGGGATTTGGGGCGACGTTCGTTGTATTATTATTAATGTGTAACCTGTTCGCAGCTTTTATGCGCTTTCCACAGGGATTTCTGACTCCTGCCGCAGCGCTCTGGAGAGGAGCGGTCACTTATAGGCGTTCACCAGTTTTAAACGTGGTTGCACCTTCCAGGGGTAACGATTATCAGCCAATGTAATTAACCCTTTCACTGGCCCTGGCCCTGTTCTGAGAGGGGATTAACCTTTTCACTGGCCCTGTCCTGCGGGGGGGGGGGGGTTAACCCTTTCACTGGCCATGTTCTGCGAGGGGATTAACCCTTTCACTGGCCATGTTCTGCGAGGGGATTAACCCTTTCACTGGCTGTGTCCTGCGGAGGGATTAACCCTTTCACTGGCCCTGTCCTGCGCGGGGGGGGGGGGATTAACCCTTTCACTGGCCCTGTCCTGCGGGGGGGATTAACCCTTTCACTGGCCGTGTTCTGCAAGGTAATTAACCCTTTCACTGACTGTATTCTGCAGGGTAATTAACCCTTTAACTGGCCCTGTTCTGAGAGGGGATTAACCCTTTCACTGGTCATGTTCTACGAGGGGATTAACCCTTTAACTGGCCCTGTTCTGAGAGGGGATTAACCCTTTCACTGGCCGTGTTCTGCAAGGGGATTAACCCTTTCACTGGCCGTGTTCTGCAATTGGATTAACCCTTTCACTGGCTGTGTTTTGTGGGGTGATTAACCCTTTCATGGACCGTGTTCTGCGAGGTGATTAACCCTTTCACTGACCGAGCACTGTGATGTGCCCCCCACTCTCTGGCAGTTAGGGAGTTAAATACATAAATAATAAGAGATGATGATAACAAGAACAATAATATTAAGGTATTATAGTAAGAATAGGATACGCTTATGCTGCATAACTAGAATCCCAGGCACACACCACGCGAGGTAGCTCTTGTTTGCAAATCAGGGCCAAAAATGCACATTGTAAAAACAGAAAGGGTTAATCTGCAGGCTATAAATAGTGTGTTCAGAAGCCAGATGGGCAGGAATAGAAGATGGAGCTGTGCAGGGTTTTTTTCCCTTTGGCTGGGATATGTGAATTTAAAATGACACCATCTTGTGCGATGCTAATTTGAAAGCAGTACATTTAAGAGCAGAGGAATACAGAGTAGGACAGGGTGAGAGAAAACAGAAGGCCAAATGTATTCTCAGCGCTTGGCTTTGGTGGGACCTCGTCCACATACAGCACTGTGCACTCAAAGCATAAAGACAGTGTGCTGAAGAGCTTACAATCTAATAGGCAATGTGATACCCTGGGGAAGAAGGGTGCATTCAGCTCTTAGATGCAGAGTGAGTGGGCTGTGATGAGGATGTAGGTAATACTGCGTGAAATAGTATAGTACTGTACACTACAAGATAATACTGCACAGTATTGCATGGTATTAGGAAGCATGATGCTGCGCGGACCACTGTGCTGTGTGTGAGGGTAACGCAGAGCGCTGTGTGTGTGAAAGTAACGCAAAGCGCTGCGTGTGAGGGTAACGCAGAGCACTGTGTGTGTGAAAGTAACGCAAAGCGCTGCGTGTGAGGGTAACGCAGAGCACTGTGTGTGAGGGTAACGCAGAGCGCTGTGTGTGAGGGTAACGCAGAGCGCTGTGTGTGAGGGTAACGCAGAGCGCTGTGTGTGAGGGTAACGCAGAGCGCTGTGTGTGAGGGTAACGCAGAGCGCTGTGTGTGTGAAAGTAATGCACAGCACTGTGTGTGAGGGTAACGAAAAGCGATGTGTGTGAGGATAACGCAGAGCGCGGTGCGTGAGGGTAACGCAGAGCGCTGCGTATGAGTAACGCAAAGTGCGGTGTGTGAGGGTACCGCAGAGCGCTGCGTGTGAGGGTAACGCAAGCGCTGTGTGTGAGGGTAACGCAGAGCGCTGCGTATGAGTAATGCAGAGCGCGGTGTGTGAGGGTAGCGCAGAGCACTGCGTGTGTGAGAGCGGACAGGTCTGGGTGTGTTTTCTCTGTTTTCCTGGTATGTAAACACTTGTATTAAAGTTTAAACGTCTTTTTTTGCTGACCGCTCCCTTCTCTGTTTGTGTTTGGATAACCGGTCCCTTTTCTTTCACACGTATGCCTAAAATCACCAGTGTAGGAGAATGGCTTTGTTGTGGGAGTCATCGGTGCACAAAACTGCCACCCAGAAGAGGTGGCAGAAGGAATTCAGACAGCTTTGGGATGTACACAGGTTGTAATGATGGGAAAGTAAAGCCTGAGAACTGTGTAGAGTTTACAATAAAGAGGATAAAGGGCACCACATGATCTTTAGTTCCCAGTTTTGCGAGTGAGAGCTGCTCAGTACTGCCATGGAGAAGCAATCTTGAACCCCTCCTAGACGGTACCATTTTTTCACCTCTCCCAGTGTTAGACTAATGGGGTGGATGAGACACCCCTCCATGTATGTACAACTCTGGTTTACAGAAGAATGAAGGTGGCAAAACGTGTGCGATTACGATGTGGAAATTGCCTGGGACGGAGTGTGTCAGCCCCAGCTCCCTCTTCCCGCAGGCCGCTTCCCCCAGCTCCCTCTCCCCGCAGGCCGCTTCCCCCAGCTCCCTCTTCCCGCAGGCCGCTTCCTGTAATGCCGGCAGCAGCAGCACATCTTACATCTCTGCAGCTCTTGGCAATAAAGCCCTTTAATGGGACGCTAATTTTTCATCTTTAGTGACCTCTCAATACAGCATTATGCACAGTTATCACTCACATCCTATTAAGCAGAGGCTAATGTCCACCCAGGTCCCAGATCTCGGATTCAACTCTGCTTGCTCTGCACAACGCACATCCCCAGCTCCTCTTAATGTCCTGCTCCATTCCCCTGTGAGGCATAGCTGCTAACACCGGCCTCATGACCATTCAACCTCATATATACACAAGGCTGCTATCTTAAAGGGCTAGTACTGCCTGCACCAGTGGTTTCCAATTTTTGGGGGGGTTAAGGACCCCATGTGAAATTTTACAAAATCTCAACCCTCTCTAATAGCGCGTCTGAGATCAGATTCATTGTAATGAACCCCAACCCTCTCTAATAGCGCGTCTGAAGTCAGATGCATTGTAACGAATCCCAACCCTCTCTAATAGCGCGTCTGAGATCAGATACATTGTAAGGAACCCCAACCCTCTCTAATAATATGTCTGAGATCAGATACATTGTAAGGAACCCCAATCATCTCTAATAGTGTGTCTGAGATCAGATACATTGTAAGGAACCCCAATCCTCACTAATAGCGCGTCTGAGATCAGATATATTGTAAGGAACCCCAACCGTCTCTAATAGCGTGTCTCAGATCAGATGCATTGTAAGGAACCCCAACCCTCTCTAATAGCGTGTCTCAGATCAGTTGTATTATAAGGAACCCCAACCCTCTCTAATAGCGTGTCTGAGATCAGATGCATGTAAGGAACCCCAACTCTCTCTAATAGCGCGTCTGAGATCAGGTGCATTGTAAGGAACCCCAACCCTCTCTAATAGCGTGTCTGACCTACACTGATTCTAAAGTATCTACTATCTGGAGCAGTGTTTTTCATCCAGGGTTCCTTGGGCGTCCCTAAAGGGTTCCCTGCAATTTTCTGGGTATTTGAAAATGGCATCAAATATAGAAGAATTTACAATGCATCTGATCTCCGAGTTGCTATTAGAGATGGTTGGGGGTTTCTCAGAATTTCACTTAGGGTTCCTTAACAAAAAGTGTTTGGAAACCACTGATCTGGAGGGTGCTGGAAGGTGTCATATGGCATAGCACTGCTTAGGAAATATGGTTCTAAATGTGCCATGCACAACTGTGTCATTGTGTCATTAGTTAGGCTTATGCTATAGACAAGTGATTCCCAACCAGGGCTCCGTGGAAGCAGTCTCAGGGGTTCCTCCTATGGACCACAGACCTCCCCCCCCTAGGGGTAGGGTTTTTTGGTATGTATTTTGTAGGGTGGATTGAGAGAGAGTGGGGTAATTGACAGAAGGTAGGGGCGAGTGAGAGAAGAGAGGGTGTAAGAGTGAGACGCGGGGATAAGTACATGCGAGGCGGGAGAGGGGAGAGTTAGTGAGATGGATGGGGAGAAATACATGGGTAAAGGGTGGGAAATAGAGGTGGCTCGTGAGGTGAGACATGTTGTGACTGACCCCTGTCGAACCTAATATGTGTCAGCCAGATAGGGGTTCCCCGAGATTTCTCGAAATACTTCAAGGGTTCCTCCAAACGAAAAAGGTTGGGAATCCCTGCTGTAGACACACACAGAAGAATGTGTTATCCCGCACTGCATTCCTGGGGCCTCTGCTCCTCTCTATCCCCAAACACTCAGCATTGGTAATATATCATATCACATATCCCATTGCGTAAGTGTACCACGTTTTGCATCGCGTGCGTCCGCTTGTGATTTGGGGAGTGTCAGTAGGAGGAGTTGCGGGTCACTTTATTTGATAATATTTGTATGAAAAAAAATGCACCGTCTGTAGTGGCTTAAACCAGGGGGGCTCAACTCCAGTCCTCAAGACCCCCCAACAGGTCAGGTTTTAAGGATATCCCTGCTTCAGCACAAGTGGCTCAATTAGTGGCTCAGATCACAGCACAAGCAGGGATATCCTGAAAACCTGACCAGTAGGTGGCCCTTGAGGACTGGAGTTGGCCTAGACAACTCTATCTAAATATCTGCACCACAGGTAGCAAACGACCTTACATTTCATACAAACGCAAGCAGAAAATGGAGCAATGCGTCAAAACAAACTTCTAGCCACACTTTGGGTACGTTGATACTTCACCCCTCTACCTCCAGGCCTTTGACAGAGTATGTTGGCACCTGACAGCAAAAGGGTTAATAAGTGTACACAGCCACACTGCGCCTCCGTGCAGACTGGGAGCGGCAGGTAAGAATGCTGCAGGGGATCCTGGTTCCAATCCCTGGGACCTGTGGAAATTACTAAGGACCAACAAGGGGTGTCCAAGCTCGATTCGGCATGAACGGCTATCAACTTGCATTGCCAGATCAAGCTCTGATAGCCATTATCAAAGCTTAGTGACCCCCCCGCCCCCCCAGCTTTACTATAACATTAGATGGAAACGTCGGTATTATTATTAGGTATATTACTGGAACGCTTGCCAAGCGTGTTAGCATGAGGATGCCGCCACGTAGCCACGTGCTCATAGGAGAGCTGCCTTTTCCCTAACCTCCCCGTCAAGTCCGAACCTGCCAACCAGAGCTGCAGTGTTAAGCACACACGAGGCCTGTCTACTTCTCTTTTCATTTTCTATTTTTTCCCTGATATTCAGGGTATTGGGATTTCTGCTTCTACAATAACAACATATTCCAGCGGCTCTCATACCTGCGCTCCTCTTAAAGAAGACGTGTCTGTTTGGGATAGCGCCTGCAGCAAAACACCTCCTGAATAGGAGTATTTTGTTATCAGCAATATCAAAGAATGCAGCTAGAACAACTGGCAGTGCAATCAGCGTCCGGCTCCGGTTACATCATTACATCGCTATTTAAATGCATTTTTGACAACTGAACGGCTTCTGGTTTGATAAACCTTCTCGTTTAACTGCATCCTGTCTGAACGGTAACCTACATTACACAGTGCTGCGGATAAGCAAGCACAGGGACACATGGAATTCATACCCTGAAGAGCGTGCAATCTCATTTGCCAGAGGCCCAGTGTGATGGCTTCACCCCACTTCAGAGGGCAGTCTTGTAACCACAAATCCCAGTGAGAGGGGCAAGTAAGAAAATGAGGAGCCAGGCAGTAATACGAGGCATCTTCCAGTGTGCACACAGAGCCGAATTTTACCATGCACCACAGGAGTTAAATTACCATAGACAAATATTCACTGCTTGGTGGTCCCCAGTCCTTCACTCTTATACATATATGTGCGTGATACTCTCCGTGTACAATCAGTGACACCACAAGGTTGGAGTACGAGTCGGGGTAACTAAGATTGGCCTCTTCATGCTGTTTGCAATGGTTATTTTATATATATTAAATATTATTACAATATTTCAGAGTTATCAGCTGGATATTGAGGGTTTTTTTTCTGGGGGGGGGGAGGAGATTGCTGAAAACCAGCTGGAGTTTCCCCTTACAGGAAGTAATCATTTCACTCTCCTTATGATTACTTGTGTATTATTATGATTTCTCAGGAGACATTAGTGGAAATAAACACAGTGTGCTAAATATCTTTACTTTGCTTCCCGGGGTCTGTAGGGTTTGCATCATTAACCCTTTTACTGAACAGCAATACTAGCCCCTCCCACACCTGCACTGCTAGCCCCTCCCACACCTGCACTGCTAGCCCCTCCCACACCCGCCCTGCTATCCCCTCCCACACCTGCACTGCTAGCCCCTCCCACACCCACTCTGCTAGCCCCTCCCACACCTGCACTGCTAGCCCCTCCCACACCCGCCCTGCTAGCCCCTCCCACACCCGCCCTGCTAGCCCCTCCCACACCCGCCCTGCTAGCCCCTCCCACACCCGCCCTGCTATCCCCTCCCACACCCACACTGCTAGCCCCTCCCACACCTGCACTGCTAGCCCCTCCCACACCCGCCCTGCTATCCCCTCCCACACCTGCACTGCTAGCCCCTCCCACACCCACCCTGCTATCCCCTCCCACACCTGCAATGCTAGCCCATCCCACACCCGCCCTGCTACCCCCTCCCACACCTGCAATGCTAGCCCCTCCCACACCTGCACTGCTAGCCCCTCCCACACCTGCACTGCTAGCCCCTCCCACACCTGCCCTCCTATCCCCTCCCACACCCACCCTGCTAGCCCCTCCCACACCCGCCCTCCTATCCCCTCCCACACCTGCACTGTTGCCCTCCCACACCCACCCTGCTAGCCCCTCCCACACCCGCCCTCCTATCCCCTCCCACACCTGCACTGTTGCCCCTCCCACACCCGCCCTCCTATCCCCTCCCACACCTGCACTGCTAGCCCCTCCCACACCCACCCTCCTATCCCCTCCCACACCTGCACTGCTAGCCCCTCCCACACCTGCACTGCTATCCCCTCCCACACCTGCACTGCTAGCCCCTCCCACACCCGCCCTCCTATCCCCTCCCACACCTGCACTGCTAGCCCCTCCCACACCTGCCCTCCTATCCCCTCCCACACCCACCCTGCTATCCCCTCCCACACCTGCACTGCTAGCCCCTCCCACACCCGCCCTCCTATCCCCTCCCACACTGGCATTGCTAGCCCCTCCCACATCCGCCCTCCTATACCCTCCCACACCTGCACTGCTAGCCCCTCCCACACCGGCACTGTTAGCCCCTCCCACACCCGCCCTCCTATCCCCTCCCACACCTGCACTGCTAGCCCCTCCCACACCGGCACTGCTAGCCCCTCCCACACCGGCACTGCTAGCCCCTCCCACACCCGCCCTCCTATCCCCTCCCACACCTGCACTGCTAGCCCCTCCCACACCTGCACTGCTAGCCCCTCCCACACCCGCCCTCCTCTCCCCTCCCACACCGGCACTGCTAGCCCCTCCCACACCCGCCCTCCTATCCCCTCCCACACCGGCACTGCTAGCCCCTCCTACACCCGCCCTCCTATCCCCTCCCACACCCGCCCTCCTATCCCCTCCCACACCTGCACTGCTAGCCCCTCCCACACCTGCCCTCCTATCCCCTCCCACACCGGTACTGCTAGCCTGTGCATTACGTCCAAGGCTTGTTCTATAGTAGGTGCGGGCGCATGCACGTGACGCACACTTTGTCCGTGCTGCCGGGAGCGACAGGTTTGCAGTGGTCTGTGTGTTTGTATATGGGTTTATGTGTGTTTGTATATATATGTGTATGTGTGTGTGTGTGTGTGTGTGTGTGTTATTAATTATATATTTTTTAAATTAAAAAAAGACACGTTGTGTAAGAATAAATTATTTATTAACATTGTACACACACACACACACACACACACACACACACACACACACACACACACACACACACACACACACACGGCGGTAGCAGTGCGAAAACGTACTTTTCGCAATCTTCCCCCCTGACGGCTGGCTCCATGCTCACTGCCGTACGCGCGCGCGGCTCTAGTATAGGACGGCTGGCTAACCACAGCCGACTATAAGTGCCGCGCGTGCCCACTATATTACGGGCCTTAAGCAGCGTTTTTCAACGGGGACTCCTAGGATCCTTGGGTGCCCCGGGCTTCCTGTAATTCTCAGGTCATTTGAAAATTGTACCAAATACAGAAGCTTTTACAATGCATCTGATCTCAGACGCACTATTAGAGAGGGTTGGGGTTCCTTACAATGCATCTGATCTCAGACGCGCTATTAGAGAGGGTTGGGGTTCCTTACACTGCATCTGATCTCAGACGCGCTATTAGAGAGGGTTGGGGTTCCTTACAATGCATCTGATCTCAGACGCGCTATTAGAGAGGGTTGGGGTTCCTTACAATGCATCTGATCTCAGACACGCTATTAGAGAGGGTTGAGGTTCCTTACAATTCATCTGATCTCAGACGCGCTATTAGAGAGGGTTGAGGTTCCTTGCAATGCATCTGATCTCAGACGCACTATTAGAGAGGGTTGGGGTTCCTTACAATTCATCTGATCTCAGACACACTATTAGAGAGGGTTGGGGTTCCTTACAATGCATCTGATCTCAGATGCACTATTAGAGAGGATAGAGGTTCCTTACAATTCATCTGATCTCAGACACACTATTAGAGAGGGTTGGGGTTCCTTACAATGCATCTGATCTCAGACGCGCTATTAGAGAGGGTTGGGGTTCCTTACAATGCATCTGATCTCAGACGCACTATTAGAGAGGGTTGAGGTTCCACAGAATTTCACATAGGGTTTCTTAACCAAAAGAAGTTTATACCATCTCTCGGGACCGGTCCATACAGACAAAGCCTGCCCGAAGAGCCCAGGTATTGGAATAGGAGGTCAGAGGCCGAGATGACAGCTCTCTAAAAGTGACACTGAGAACCTCATCCAGGCTCCGAAAGTTTCTCTCCCAACACAAAGCTCGTACCACAAGTGATTTTCTTGGGAAAAGTAGCTCAGGAAACTCTTCCATTGTTCATTCAATCCTGGGGAAGTTTTAAATATACACAAAATACAAAATGGAGATTTACTTGGCTGGCGTGAGATAAACAATAGGATTTTACACCTTTAAGCAGCAAACAGACACTTCCTAGGAGCTTTCTGACACTCACAGCTGAGCCGGGGGCTGCATCTATGTACGCTAATAAAGGAATGGGATATTCCGCTCACTCACGGGGGGAGGGCAGGATTTATCACTGCTTGATCTGCAATTATGTCGTCAGATAATGCAGCAGCTCCGTGTCACCTCAGGGAACTCCATGTATCTCCCTGTGGCCCAGGCTCACAAAATTTGATTGTGAGCTCTTTGGGGGAGGGATCCATTGTGCTTCAGTTGGTCTTACAAGTACAGCGTCGTCCACAAACCTCATATATATATACTGTATTTATATATATCACATTCCCCGGACAAAGTATATTTCCTAGACACCACCATTACTATAAAGAAGAACCAACTACAGACGTCTGTATACCGCAAACCTACAGACAGAGCCAGCTATTTGAGGGACAACAGCTTCCACCCCACACACCCTAAGCATGCAACCATCAGCCATATGATACAACTGGATATGCTCCGGCACAGCAGACAGAGGCCAGTGGAATTGAAGCCTTGAGATCGGATTACATAAACCGTGGATATAACCACAGAATTGTATACCAGCAAATCCACAAAGCCACCAGAATACCAAGAAGTGATCTCCTTGAATACAGACAGAAGGAGACAAGTGACAGGGTACCTTTGGTGGTCACATATAACCCACACCTTGAAGCCTTACGCAAGATCGCCAGGGAACTACAACCCATTCTCCAGGAAGATACAAGACTGCAACAGGTCTTCACTGAAACACCCTTATTATCATACAGACAACCTCATAATCAAGAAAATGATGGTGAGGAGTGAAGTATTCAACAGTACAACTGAATGCGAGACAAGACCATGCCAGGACACAAGATGCAAAACCTGCGCAATGCTCCACACAGCGAGCACAATACAAATACCCCACAGGAATCTGGAGTACAAAATCAGAGGAAGGTTCACCTGTTCCTCCAGCAATGTTGTGTACCTCATCATGTGCATGAAATGCCCAGGGGGCTGCTACTACATAGGTGAGACGGGACAGGGGCTAAACAAGAGAATGAACCTGCACCGCCACAGCATCACGCGCGGAACAAGAGACAGTCCTGTTGGCGAACATTTCTCTGACTATGGCCATAAGATGAATGATCTTAAGGTGGCCATACTCAAAGGTAATCTTAGAACACCGAAAGAGAGACGGTTGCATGAATAAAAATGTATTTATTTATTGCAACTGTTCGGGACACTTAGCGGTGGCCTAAACCGAGACACTAGCCTGACACAAGAGAACTCTCTTCCCATGAGTGCTAAAGGCCATGTCTATACATACAGTGCTTATATGAATGCACACTTCAGCTGTCTCTTACACATACATATGTACAATGTAATTCTACCCCTATACCAATAGGGACCACATAGTATCTACACACATTAATAGTAATGCAACACGCTCTTACATTTCCTATACCTACCCACTCCATTGGTATACACTCCCATACACACCTTTTGTAAAACGCTGTATACACTGTGGGCGCTTCATACATTTATATTTACACACACTCACTCTTTCATCACTAACATTCAGGGACCATTTAACACCTTAAGTCATAAGTTGCATACTGCACATGGGGGGAGGGATAAGCTTCAGTCAGATACATTCCAGGATGCACTGTTTGTAAGATAAAACCTTTCTGCTTTATCCATTGTAACAGCGCCGGAAGAAGAGATCAGTGTATCTCGCAAGCTCGCACAAATAAAAGCATTTCGTTAGCCACAGAACGGTATCGTCTATTCGTTTTTTATTTTATATATATATATATATATATATTTATATATATATATATATATATATATAGGGAACCATGTTAAAAATGGTTATTGAGGCAAAAAGTGACACTGTGTGCTCATTTGCATGTCATTTCCCAGAATCCCTTGCTGCAGTGGAAGTGCTGTATGCTGGGTGATAATGGGGAAAGGCGGGGTTGCAGACCTGCCTAAGACATGCAGATGAGCATACAGTTATATTTGCATATATATATATATATATATATTTTTTTTTTAAATATATATATATACACACATATATACACACACACGCACACACGATACCGTTCACACGAAATCAAAGGACAGCACTCAGGTAAGTCAGGTAAATAGGTTTGTAATGTAAACAAACAAGGCACAGGTAACCGACGTTTCGTTCCCCAAATGGGACCTTTCTCAAGGTGGTGCGCCACATGTATTATATATTATATATATCTATATACCGTATATATTACACACTCACATACACTCACATACACACACACACACACACACACACACACACACACACACACACACACACACACACACACACACACACACACACACACACACACACACACACTCACATACACTCACATACAGTGCCTTTTCCCAAAGACAAACTTGCCTTACAATGAATTAGATGGTGAGATTGTCAGTGAGGGGGATTTTGTCTGTGACCCCCTTTTGCCGCTGGGAGACTTTGATAAATGGACAGATTGCGCCTGTATTACTCAGCGAGAATAAATGCAGCGTTATATAGTGTGATCACCCAGTGACCGGTGGCAGTGCCTCACACGCGGGCTCTTGGCATGAGCTGCCTCACACGCGGGCTCTTGGCATGAGCTGCCTCACACGGTTTCCCCCTGCACATCTTCACAGGATAGTGCCAGGCAGGCGCCCGGGGAGCCTGCCCCTCTTTGATGATTTTGCAGGGCTTAAAATGACAGGAGGCTGGGTCACAAAAGGGACATGTGGAAACCCCTGCTGATTGGCTCCTGTGGCGATGCCCCCCACTAACAGCGTACTTTGTCCTGTACTCAGCACTGACAGTGTACGCTGCCCTGTACTCAGCACTGACAGTGTATGCTGCCCGGTACCCGACACTTACAGTGTACGATGCCCTGTACTCAGCACTGACAGTGTACGCTGCCCGGTACTCAGCACTGACAGTGTACGATGCCCTGTACTCAGCACTGACAGTGTACGCTGCCCTGTACTCAGCACTGACAGTGTACGATGCCCTGTACTCAGCACTGACAGTGTACACTGCCCTGTACTCAGCACTGACAGTGTACGCTGCCCTGTACTCAGCACTGACAGTGTACGCTGCCCTGTACCCGGCACTGACAGTGTACGCTGCCCGGTACTCAGCACTGACAGTGTACACTGCCCTGTACTCAGCACTGACAGTGTACGATGCCCTGTACTCAGCACTGACAGTGTACACTGCCCTGTACTCAGCACTGACAGTGTACGCTGCCCTGTACCCGGCACTGACAGTGTACGCTGCCCGGTACTCAGCACTGACAGTGTACACTGCCCTGTACTCAGCACTGACAGTGTACGATGCCCTGTACTCAGCACTGACAGTGTACACTGCCCTGTACTCAGCACTGACAGTGTACGCTGCCCTGTACTCAGCACTGACAGTGTATGCTGCCCAGTACCCGACACTTACAGTGTACACTGCCCTGTACTCAGCACTGACAGTGTACGATACGCTGTACTCAGCACTGACAGTGTACGCTGCCCTGTACCCGGCACTGACAGTGT
>NC_134491.1:4457825-4462825 GCF_040206685.1 Ascaphus truei
CGTCCCTAGCTACCAGGGATCACTATGCTTCCGCTCCAGCCCGATCCACACGCGCGCTCGCAACTGGGAAGGAGGGGGTGAGTGCGCGAGGGGGGGGGAACCTGACTACACGCGAGGGGGACATGGCTACATCCTCCCCCTGGTGAAAATTCCAACGTCCTCGCTTGGACCACATAACTTCCCACCAATGTACAAAAATTATATAATAAAAATGCAGTAAACATATAACTTAGCACAGGTAACTCTAAACGAGATTGCATAATTCGTTGAGCATCACAATCACAGACTGTATCTTACTACGAGAACACTGCTGAGCCTCATAATGGGGTGCCCCCATTTGATCGTAAGTAACCCTAGTTGGCGGGTACCTAACTCGTTGACTCCATCGGAGTTGTTCTTCGGCAACTCCCTCGGGGGAGTAATAAGCATAGTCCTGAGGCCTAGCCTCTTCCCTTGAGGGGAGAAATGTCTCTGAGGGTACAAAACACGGGCTCTGTGGATCCAAAGGCTGGCCTGTTGGTGCCACCTTAGTAGGCATTGGCCTACGGGGCCCTTTACCCGTAGCTCCTTCGGGAGATGCCCCTTCTGCGGGGTGGTCCCTTTGAGAGGGTCCCTCCATAGGGTCTTCCGGAGTTTCAGAGTGAGTCTCGTTAGTTACAGTCTCTTGACCCACTTCTGATAGATCGAACTCACCGTTGAGCGGTGTGGCCTGTAGTTCCTCTTCTTCATCTCCCACTTGGGGGATGGGGAGAAGGTGATTACGATGCCAAACCTTTACCCGACCATCGGTGTCTCTGATGCGATAAACCGGGAGGCCAGGCATCTGTGACTCCACCTCATATACGCCATCTCTCCACCGGTCCGCCAATTTATGTTTTCCGGGGATTCCCAAATTACGAAGTAACACTGCATCCCCAGGACGTAACTCTCGATACTTGACTTTATTGTCATAACGTCTCTTGTTACCAGCATTCAGTTTGGCTGTAGACTTCTCAGCCTGTTGGTACGCTTGTTGCAGACTGTCTTTTAGCCTTTGCACGTACTTAAAATGAGTGGTATTGAATATCCCATCCGTTGATACTCGGAGACGCACATCTACTGGAAGTCTGGCCTCCCGCCCAAACATGAGGAAGTACGGGGAGAACCCCGTGGACTCATGGCGAGTACAGTTATACGCGTGTACCAAAGTCTCCACATGACGACTCCATTCTGTTTTCTGCATTCCCTTCAGGGTTCCAAGCATGTCCAACAGGGTCCTGTTGAATCGTTCAGGTAAAGCATCTCCTTCAGGGTGGTACGGCGTCGTCCGGGATTTGGCGATGTTCAGCATTTTAAGTAATTCTCGGATCAGAGTACTCTCAAAATCTCGCCCTTGGTCGGAGTGAAGTCGGTTTGGAAGACCGTAGTGAACGAAGAACTTTTCCCATAGAACTTTCGCGACCGTGATAGCCTTCTGGTCTTTTGTGGGGAAGGCCTGTGCATAGCGGGTGTAATGGTCCGTGATGACCAGCACATTACCGATTCCTCGACTATCAGGTTCGATACACAGGAAGTCCATACACACCAGGTCCATTGGACCAGAACTCTTTAGATGGGCCATGGGAGCTGCTCGGGTAGGCAACGTCTTGCGTTGAACGCACCGGGAACAACGGCGGCAGTGTTGTTCCACCGCTTCCCGCATCTTGGGCCAGAAAAACCGGTCTCGGACTAGCCCAAAAGTCTTCTCTACCCCGAGATGCCCGTGGTCATCGTGTAGAGACTTCAACACCATATATCTCAAGTTTTGGGGTAGAACTAGTTGTCGCCTATCAGGGTGGTTATGATATGGAACTACCCTATAGAGCAAACAATTATCTATCTCGAACTTGTCCACCTCACGCATGAGTAACGCGACCAGATCTCGGGGAGCACTCTTCAATAGAGCAGGGTTCTTCCGCTGAACGGCTTGTCGAATTATGCTGATCACTGGATCTCTTAATTGATAGTCTACCAAGTCTTTCCATCTTATGACTTTGTCCTGGGTTATGTTCATCCCTGCGGGGCCGCAGTAGGCTGCAGGGATCGCTTGCGACTGGCACCCTAACGAATCGGCAACTCTTAGTTCAGAGAATGCGACCTGATCATTGATGACGGCCGCTATACTACACATTGCACGCATCCCAGGTCCAGGGATCTCTTCCCATTCATCATCATCAGGGGTGGCACTCAATCCTGGTCGTCGTGATAGCGCATCGGCCCCAATGTTCAGAGGCCCCGGCTTGTACTTCAGGGAGAATCGGTAATTACATAGTGTCGCCAACCATCGGTGTCCGGCGGCATCCAATTTGGCGGAAGTATTGATGTACGTGAGGGGATTGTTATCGGTCCTTACCTCAAACGTAACACCATAGAGGTAATCATGAAGTTTCTCCGTGATCGCCCATTTGAGAGCCAGGAACTCTAACTTGTGCACCGGATATTTCTGCTCACTGGGTGTCAGACTGCGGCTGATGTAGGCTACCGGCCGAAGACCCTCGGGGTGTTTCTGGTGAAGGACAGCGCCCAGTCCATTGAGACTGGCATCCACATGCAGGACATATGGTTGTTCTGGGTCAGCATATGCAAGCACTGGTGCTTCAGTCAGGCTTTTCTTCAAATTCAGGAAGGCCCGTTCACACTCAGGCGTCCACTTATCACCAAACGGTTGACGGGCCGACGTGGCCTTTCTCCCAGTATCTTCAGGGTATATCTTCAGCAAATTGTTCAGGGGTTTAGCTCGACTAGAGTACCCTTCTACGAACCGACGGTAATACCCACAGAACCCGAGGAAGGATCGCAGTTCCGCGACATTATCGGGACGCGGCCAGTTCACCACCGCTTCTACTTTGGCTGGATCAGTAGCAATCCCCTGGGCAGATACGATGTGTCCCACGTAGGTCACTGAGGTGTGGCAAAACCTACACTTGTCGAGTGATAGCTTCAATCCTTCTTGGCCAAGACGATCTATCACCTTCAGTAGCCTCTCCTCATGTTCTTCTAAGGTCTTCCCAAAGACAATGATATCGTCCAGGTAAACCAGGCACTCCCGAGGATTCATGTCCCCTATTGTTTTTTCCATCAACCGCTGGAAGGTAGCAGGGGCTCCGCATATACCTTGGGGCATACGCGTGAACTGGTAGAAGCCATGGGGACAGACGAAGGCAGTCTTTTCCTGATCCTCTTCACTCATGGGTACCTGGTAGTACCCAGATCGCAAATCGAGCACACTAAACCATTGGCTCCCGTTCAGAGCGTTCAGGATCTCTTCAATACGAGGGAGATTGTATTGGTCAGGTACCGTACGATTATTTAGGGTTCGATAATCGACGCACAATCTTACAGATCCATTCTTCTTCCTTACTACCACTATGGGTGATGCATAAGGACTCCGCGACTCCGTCAGTATTCCAGCGGTCTTCATCTCCTCCAGGACATCCCTTACATCGTCCACATCCCTGGGGGCGATACGACGAGAGCGTTCACGGAACGGAGTGGCGTCATTCAGCCTAATAGTGTGTTGGGCGCTGCGACTGCGGCCCACATCCATCTCGCTGGTAGAAAATACTGTTTTTCTTTCCTTCAGCTTGGCTGTCAGTCGATCCTTCCACTCGGTCGGCAGGGTCGAATCCCCGAAGTTGAAGTCCAGGTCGACTAACCGCTCACCTACTACAGCGGCGTTCACCTGGGGCGCGGTTTCCACCGGGCTGACGGGATATATACTGGCCAGACTTTCTCCTACATCGATGTCCATTGGAAATGGGGAGATGTTTTGGATATACACATGGGTTCGGAGAGGAACTCGGGTCGTCCACTCTTTTACTTCAGGTATTACCCGATACCCTCTCTGGATCTCTTCCTCAGGATCACTCTCCAGTGAGAACAGATGATCGGTCTCCTCCCGATCCGGATAACAGCACCAGACGGCCATGCGTTTCACTCCCCCTGGTGAAATGGTCGTCAGTCCGCGTTGACGATTGTAGAGGTCCCCGTGACGCTCTAGGGCATATACTCGGTTGCACTCCTCTCTCAGTACAGGATCTAGGCGGGTATCGGCCATTGGCAATTCATTAGTCTCTTTCAAGTAGGCTCTGATGACAGCTCGTACTATATCCGTATTTGTCCCCAGGATGACCGGATACTGACACTGTCCTTGAGGTTTTGGGCACACCATTGCCTCCACACTCATGGGATGTTTCTTGCCGGTATTCAATTGAAGTATCTCCAGTTGAACGCTCATAATCCCATCGATGGGGTAATCTTCGTTGCTCAACCCCCTCACTTTCATATGTTCCGCCGACCGCAGGGGACAATGCTTCAGGTGCTGGTCGTAGAAGTGCCGGTATATTATGGTCACTTGAGACCCGGTGTCCAATAGGGCAGCAGCATAGACTCCCTCTACTACCACACGTACGATGGCCGAAGGGCCCACCTGACAGTAGCCATCTCCCCCTGGAGTTCCTTCGCCTGGGCTCAGGTCAGGAGCGGCTTCGGGAGGCGTGGGGGTAGCCTCGGCGGTTTTGGCTTCTGAGGTCTGCCTCTGACAGATCATAGTCCTGGCCGAGCTTCCTTTACGAAGCGTTTCCTTTTCTTGGGTGTCTCCATTAGGGCACTCTCTAGAGAAATGGCCTTTCTGTCCACAGGTATAGCAGACAACGTCTTTGAGGTCCAGTCGTCTTGGGTAGGTGGGGGAGGATCTCCCCGAAGCCCGCCCTTTCGTTGAGGGCGACTTGGGTGGCGCATCTTCCTCTTTGACAGGGTTCTTGGGCCGACGAGCGGACGCTCCCGGGGTGGCACTGGCCGGAGGATCTTTGGCTTTGGTGCCTGCATGCAGCTTGGTATAGGCCTCATGCCCTTTTACGATTCCCAGAATGTCCATGAAGGTAGGGGGAGGTCCCTCCTTTAGTGAGCACCTGATCATAATCACAATGTGATGCGTGGGGATGGCCCCTCGGAGGAACTGCTTGCGCCGATATTCGTCCATC